>NC_056429.1:30504968-30804968 GCF_018296145.1 Oncorhynchus tshawytscha | reverse complement strand
TGCTGACTTTGCTTCCAGAGGCGGTTTGGAACTTGGTAGTGAGTGTTGCAACCAAGGACAGATGATTTTTAAGCGCTATGCGCTTCAGCACCCTGCGGCACCGTTATGCGAGCTTATGTGGCCTACCACTTCGCAGCTGAGCCATTGTTGCTCCTAGTAGTTTTCACTTCACAATACCACCACTTAGAGTTGACCAGGGCAGAAATGTGACAAACTGACTTGCTGGAAAGATGGCACCCTATGACCGTGCCACATTAAAAGTCACTGAGATCTTCAGTAAGGCCATTCTATATCCAATGTTTGTTTATGGAGATTGCATGGCTGTGTACTCGATTTTATGCACCTGTCAACAACGGGTTTGGCTGAAATAGCCGAATCCACTAATTTGAAGGGGTGTCCACATACTTCTGTATGTATAGTGTATGTTTCCCACAACCAGAATAAAGCCCTGTACATAGCCAACTGTATGAAGCTCCAGTTTTTACACTGATGTCTGACAGTGGCACTCAATGGCCTGCTTATTGTGAGCATGTGTCAGTGTTTGCTGCAGAGGGCAAGGAGACGTTTACTAGGTGTGTGTGTGTGTGTGTGTTCTGCTGCTGGATCCTGACATGTTGCCCTATCAGCCACTCCTATGCAGCAGCGCACGGCCAGGAGAATGTTGTGTTTAGTACGGAAGGAACATTTGAAAACTTTGCGTGCGCACACACTCACTCGTACCTCTTTGGCATAGGATAAAGACCAGGGAACCTCCCCTTTGGCTTTCTGATCTCTCCACCTTAAACATGGAATCTGTATTAGGGGAAACAGTTCCACTGTCCGTCCACAGCACCTTTGTTACTGTTTTTATTTTGTGAACGAAACGGAGGTGAGGTGTGTTGAGCAGTGTGGTCAAATTAAATTGAATTGCATGTTCTGTTGTTCTATCGCTTGTGCAGTGATGTCGGAAGAGGGGAAAAACAGTGTTCGTTGTCTGCAGTAAGTTTCACCATTAAGGATTCCAGCTTTAACTCTGTACAGTCCATATTGCACTATTTTATATAAGCAAAGACATAACAACCACTAATGATCCAGTCGTTCCAGTAATAAATGAACGTTACCACATGACCATTTTGTTCCCCATGCTTTAAATGCAGCATGGTGTTTCTTCCATAACAAGCTATTGACACAGTGAGCAAGCCACATACTAAGACTGATTGTGATTATGTAACAATGAGTTAGAATGACGGTAAAGAGTTTACATGTGCGGCAACCCCCCCCCACACACACACACCTTTTACTAGATCATTATGCAAGTGGGAGGCCAGACAACCACACAAGACTAGAGTCAATTACCAAATGCTTTGTTCAAGATCACTGTGAGTAGACATCAACTTTTCCTTTGAGGTTAGACCATTGGCTGTTTGGGTCTGTTGAAGAGAGGAGTCCTGCTGGACCTGTCTCTGTCTCACTGTATAATCAGTCCCACTGTGGTAATGTCTGTGGTGGCCCACTCTGCTTCTCTCTCTCTATTTCTCCCTCATCTCTCTCTCTCTCTCTCTCTCTCTCACTCTCTCACTCTCACTCTCACTCACTCTCTCTCTCACTCTGAATTTATTCCTACCTCCTTTTGTCTGAAGTTCTCTAACACACCCACACACATTTACTATTAGATGTTTAGCTGTATAGGTACAGTTTTATGTACATTTTTATTCCTTAGAGCTGGCTACTGTAATGTTGAATTATCCCTGACAGTTTGACTTTAATATCCCTTTGCTATTCACTTGTGTTAAGGTAATGATGAATGGAAATTCCACTTTTAGACAGCAATTATTGTCTTTATTGAGCAAATGAAAACCATTCCTCCAGTAAAAGCTGTAGCTTTCCCATAGAACCTCTCAGATGGTCTGGTTCCCTGGAGGAAATACATAAAACCGCATCAACTGTCTGAATATACCACATGGATCCAAACACGGACCCTTGAACTTCTGCTTCATTTCATCACAGTTCAAATATTCCAACTTGTATGACATATTTTGACTGTCTGTTGTTTTCCTATTGATTTCAGGTTTGAAGACCCTCTCTGTGTGTGTGTGTGTGTGTGTGTGTGTGTGTGTGTGTGTGTGTGTGTGTGTGTGTGTGTGTGTGTGTGTGTGTGTGTGTGTGTGTGTGTGTGTGTGTGTGTGTGTGTGTGTGTGTGTGTGTGTGTGTGTGTGTGTTTGGGATGAAGCGCCTGTGGGACAAACACTTTCCGTTGCTCATCCTTCTCTATCTGGTAGGAGACGTCACCTCACAGGTTAACCCAGGTGAGTGTTGCCATGGGAACGGTATGGGGAGCTGTGTATGCACGTGCTTGTGTGTGTTTGTCCATGTGGTGGCCTTAATTGCTGCTGTTGTCTCTTTGATATGAGTAGGACTGTTCTGGTGTCCATGGTTTTCTCCACTTTTACCACTCTATGTGTGCTTCACTGAGGGAAAGTGTGATGTCAATGAGATGACCAATTATATTTTACAAGGAAACCCAGAGGCAACGCTTGTTGAGCAGAGACGGATCACTGACAACCAGCAGGCAACAGAGAGAAAATCTGAGTCAACTCCTGATAAATACAATGACTTGGGCTAATAGTACGTATGACAACATTATAGAGCTGTTGTCATTAAATAGAGGTTTATAATTGGATAAAGAGCAGGGCACAAGGCCAAACTCTGTGTGAGGTGTGTGTGTGGGGGGGTCTAAATAGAAGTCCCCACAAGAGTAGTAAAATAACACAAATATGACCAACTGGAGACATTTTGTTGATCTCTACAAGGTCAAATGTTATTTCTAGGGGGTTTTGGGTTAAGGGTTAGGAGCAAAGGTTAGTTATAGGGTTAGAGTGAGGAGCTAGGGTTAAGGTTAGGTTTTTGGGTTAAGGTTAGGGTAAGAGTACGGGTTAGGGTTAAGTTAGGGGTTCGGGAAAATAGGATTTTGAATGGGACTGAATTGCGTGTCCCCACAAGGTTAGCTGTACAAGACTGTGTGTGTGTGGTGCGTGGTCTTTTACAGCTGTGGCAGTCTGCTCTGAGAGAGGGGGAGATAATTGTAGAGTCAGTTCTTCACATTAACATTGCTTTTTAATTAAAGCCTGCTCCAGGCAAACTACAAACACACCAGAACATTTCTCACAAAATTGTCTGGGTGCCTCGAAGCGAACAAAGCCTATGTTCCATACGCTGTAAACTTTTATTTTTCTGTGGCTTGGTGCAGGGAAACAACTATTTATTTTCATGGACTTTCATGAACATACATCAAAACTTCAACGTCTTTAACAGTGGAGTGACAAAACACACACTAGACACACCAGTGGCAGCCAGTGCCGTTTAAAATGGCGTTTTCTTTTTCATGAACATGGCATTATTTCTATTACAGCGTATTGGATGACTGTCATTCATATTCCATTCACCCAGTGTAACAGCGATAGGTTTAGGCTACTACATTATACTCACATTTGCCCTATACCCATCATGAGGTTGCTACAACCTAGCCTATGAATGAAAGTTTACAATGTAGGTGCGTACAGGTTCAGAGAGACATTTGACAGAAGGTGACACATGGACAGACAATGACACATTCAATACCGCCTTGCACACTTTTGCCTGCATCAAGCTGACGTAGAGTGTAATCAAGTCCAACAGTTGTAAACAAGAATTTCTATTGGACAAATTCAGGTATGTTTATCCCCGTTTTGTTCCATTTGCTTCCGTTTACGAATGTTTTTCAACAGAATCGGCAGAAGGAATACCTGATCACGCGTAAACACAGTTCACTTTCATAGCAGCCACATTGTATTCCTTCTCGCATCTATGCGCTCTCCTCCTCCTCAACTTTTCCTTTCGCTTGTGAACTTCAATGCACAACACATCAGCTGTTTTTGACCAGGCAAAAACAACTTTCCAAGCCAAACCATATCATAACTGCTACAAACAGCCTACATCATTGTCACCATATTACCTAAAGTAACTTCATAGTCAACATAGCTAACAGAACTAACGTGTTAGTTAACCAGCTACAATTATGCAGTAACATTCAGTAAGCAGTATAAAAACGGAAATATTACATTTACATAAGTATTCAGACCCACTCAGTACTTTGTCAAAGCAGCAATTACAGCCTCAATTCTTCTGGGGTATGACACAACAAGCTTGGCACACTTGTATTTGTGCAGTTTCTCCCATTCTTCTCCGCAGATTCTCGCAAACTCTGTCAGGTTGGATGGGGAGCGTTGCTGCACAGCTATTTTCAGGTCTCTCCAGAGATGTTTGATCGGGCTGTGTCTTGGCTGTGTGGTTAGGGTCGTTGTCCTGTTAAAGGTAGAAGTTTCACCATTAAGGATGCCAGATTTAACTCTTTACAGTCCATATTGCACTCTTCATCCTTCTGCCTGGTAGTGTGGTAGCACACCAACACTTCACTTAAGGTTCCAAAACCATATGCATTTGCCTGGTAGTTACATAGGTGCAGTGTATTGACACTGCATTAACACATTGTTAAATGGTTTGTAGAAATGTCCAAAAACAGTTTTCGCTTTGACATTAATGGGGTACTGTGTGTAGATTAATGAGGATGTTTTTTTATTTAATCAATTTTTGAATAAGGCTGTAACGTAACAAAATGTGGAACAAGTCAAGGGGTCTGAATACTTTCCAAATGCACTGTAGGAAAACCAAAAGCTTACAATGACTTAGAAAAGTTCCAGTGTTGCGTTGGATAGTCATAGCCAGCTAGCTATCATAGCATCCCCCTGTTTGAACAGGGTGTTTGAGTAGGCTTAACTGGCTAGTTGCATTTGCTAGCTAAGTAGGCCTAAGTGAAACTGGAAATAAAATGACTCTCTCTTGCTTCTCTTTCATTTTGGAAGAAATTAAATAGTTTAAAACTGTTCAACTATTGTCTTTCTCTCTCTTTGAGTCAACTACTCACCACATTTTATGATTTCAGTACTATATAAATTCTCTCATCCTTTGATTGGGTGGACAACATATCAGTTCATGCTGCAAGAGCTCTGATAGGTTGGAGGACATCCTCCTGAAGTCATAATTACTGTGTAAGTCTATGGAAGGGGGTGAGAACCATCCGGCTACACCTGGTGCTACCCTGAGTGCTGTCGAGGCTACTATAGACCTTTATTGCAAATTAGTGTGTTTTAATCAATTATTTGGTTACATGTGATTATATTTAGTATAGTTTTATCTAAAAATGATACCTTTTTAAAATGTTTTACCATTTTTATTTTTAAGAAATTCACTGAGGAGGATGGTACTCCCCTTCCTCCTCTGAAGAGCCTTCACGGAGACACACCCTTCTCTCCATTCATGCGTGTATTTTACAGCCTACAATGTGGCTGATCTTTAAGACTAGCATGTTGCTATATTGGCAGACAGAGAGAGAGAGAGAGAGAGAGAAGGTTTATACAAAATGGGTGTTCTCTCCAATGGGACTGAGCAGTGAAGTGGTGGGTGCTGTGGTTGTTTTCAGGCCTGTCTACATCTCGTCATCTCTGTTGCTAGAAGTCTCTGACCGGGTTTATGAGATGTGCTCTGGACATACAGCAGAGTGGTCAGCTTGACAGTATACAGCTTTAGTCTATCCATATTACTTGATCTACAGTCCAGTCTTATCCCAACCTGAATCCACCTCTATTTCTCCATCTATCTCTACTCCAGGCTTATTCCAGTCTCTATGGCTTCTACTCTACAGTGAAAGCATGTCGCCCACTCAGAATGGAAATGGGAAAGACAGAGATGGTATAACTACACTGCTCAGGAATTTTAAACAGGGGAAAGTTGGCATCACCATGCATCTCAGTGCTACTAAATTCAGCAATGCATATTTCCTGCCTTCTGTTTTTTTCCTCTCCATCCTTGCAGCAGAATTATAGTTAGACACAGTAAGACCTGTGATTGAGTCAACGAGACCCCAAGCAAAACTGCAGAGTGACAAGGGACGGACAGACGCACAATTCCCTCATCCATTCTCAGGTGTTTCAAAGAATCTTTGCCCAGTTTAGAGGATTTGAAATCTGGAGATAATTAAGACTTCTCTCTCACTTGCCGTCAGCAAAATGATTCTCTACAATGGGGGGTATTTGGGATTTAGAACATTTTGTTGCATGAATTTAAATTAACTTTGGCCATGTTCGGGTGCATTAGTACTCTGCACTCCACCACTTCTGAGTAATCAACAATCCCAGCAAATACACATGGGAAGCCCATTTCAATATACTTTCCTGCTGTCAGTATGTCTGGAATGCATTAACCACAGACTCTGCATGCACAACACACACACAAAAATAAACTCCCACCAAGGCTGGGTACAGCCATTGCGCTGAAGATATTGTTCTCATCATATTACAATAGAAAGGCTATGAGACAGTTTACACAAGATGGCCAAGGACAACATTGAGTATAATATCAGAGTACTGTGTGTGTGTGTGTGTGTGTGTGTGTGTGTGTGTGTGTGTGTGTGTGTGTGTGTGTGTGTGTGTGTGTGTGTGTGTGTGTGTGTGTGTGTGTGTGTGTGTGTGTGTGTGTGTGTGTGTTTGGAGCCTGTGGTTAGACATCAAGCACTATGAAACAAGCCTGCCTTTCACTGGCCAGAGCACGAGCACAGAGAAGAAAAAGTGGTGAGAGAGGGAAAGAAGCCACTTGGAGCTGGATCTGTGTGTGAATGTGTGTGTGTGTGCCTACGTGTGTGACCTGTAAGAGTATGTGCCAATATGGATGTGAGAGTGTGTTCGTCCAGCTCTCTCTTTCTATATTTGGGCAGCAGGTAGCCTAGTGGTTAGAGCGTTGGGCCAGTAACCAAAAGGTTGCTGATTTGAATCCCCATACTGACAAGGTGAAAAACTCTAATTTGCTCCAGGTGTGTCGTACTGGTATGGCTGACTCCGTAAAACAACACATTTCACTGCACCTATCTGAAAAAAACATGTTTTCTTCTCTTTCTCGCTCCACACAGGGATGGTATTTTTCCACCTTTTCAGAGGTGATCTTTTATTTTTAGATGGTGTGTATGTGTACACATTTTACTATACTTGTGAGTACAAGGAAGGCCTCAAGAATAGTAAACCAACCAAAATTCAGAAATGAGAGGACATTTAGCTGGTCTTCATTTCAGGCTGAGGGTTAGAATTAGGGTTTGGGTTTAAGTTAAGGGAAAATAGGATTTTGAATGGGAATCAATTGTTGTTGTTTTTTAACTAGGCAAGTCAGTTAAGAACAAATTCTTATTTTCAATGATGGCTTAGGAACAGTGGGTTAACTGCCTGTTCAGGGGCAGAACGACAGATGTGTACCTTGTCATCTTGGGGATTTGAACTTGCAGCCTTTCGGTTACTAGTCCACCGCTCTAACCACTAGGCTACCCTGGTCCTCACAAGTGTATAGTAAGTCCTCAGAAGTGCCCCATGGGTCACCCCTGAGGGTAAGCTAGATAATCACCCCACAGACCAACATTTAGGAGAGACATTCATCCGGCGCACTGAAAAACGCCTCTCTCTCTCGCTCTCTCTCCTCCTTTATTGCGTGCTTTAGTTTAGGGTGTGGTCTGAGCCACTGATAATGACTTATTTTCACCAATTACATCCAAGGCAATTACAAATTCTTTCTCTGCTTTCTCCTCTATTGTCTCTGGGCTGAGCCAATGGATCTGTCTGGCTGTAGTTAATGGGAAATGACCTTATTATGGAACAGTTTTATTTTTGTACCAAGTGAATCCCACATAATGTGGTTGTTCCGAGTTTCATTCTGTTGTATTTGTGTCCTGCTATGACACTAATATGGCATGCTTCATTAATTAAATATCAGGTAAATAATGTTGTGATTTTCCAGTTACTCTAGTCTGAAAACAACAATCAATTGCTCTGTGAATGCATGCAAAGTCAGGCCTAGTCTCCCCATATTTTTCTCTCTTTCTCTCTGGTTCTCTTTCTCCCTGCCTCTGTTTGCAGTATAAACCTGTATGTGAATGTACTCATGTTTCTCCTCTCACTCATAGATCAGTGGTGAATTACAGACATAGGATCAATTTGAGCCAGTTTGCTACAGCAGGAAAATAATCCTGCAGCAACAGGAAATGTGAATTGTTATGCGGATTATTTTTGATGGGGTTGATGTATTTTTCGTAAAGTAAAATCAATTCTTAAAAAGTGGTAATTGCAAACTTCAGAATCCTTTTTAAACCTCAAATACAATACAAGTTAGAAATGTCCTGCATTGCAGGAAAGGTGTCCTGCTACTCAAATTAAGATCCTACACCTGTACTATGGTCAACAAGCCCAACTTCCACCACTCATATATTAAAGATAGATAGATAGATAGATAGATAGATAGATAGATAGATAGATAGATAGATAGATAGGTAAGAAATGGCACTTCTGTAGCCAAATATCGTATTCATCTTTTTTTAAAGCATTAAATGATCTGGTATGGTGGTGCATTGTTATACAGTTTAAAGCTGTTATTTTGGGGGTTTTGCCCAAAGTCGACCTTTAAGCAAAGCATTTTCATCACGCAAAAGTGCACAGATCTGTGCAAATGAGTACTGTGCACACTGTATTATAATCTAGAGTGTGAATCAATTTGATTTCATCTTTATTAATTAACCAGAGTTTAGTCAACTGTTGTAAAACATTGTATGGATGTTTTGCTCACTGCTCGCTTATGGAGTCTTAGAGCTGCCTGGAGAGCCAATGAAATGTTCCCGAATACAACACATTAATCAAAACTGACACTATTATTGGAGGAGTTGCAGATGTTATCACATTTGATCGCAATTATGTTACCAAGGGTACCACTAATAGACTGAAAATATGAAAAGTGTGTGGTGATTATGGCTGACATGTCTGTCTAAGCATGAAGGAGGCAGGGGATGGGGGAGGGAGGACAGGAGAAGATAAAGAGAGGAGAATGGGAGGGAGGAAAGGAGGAGGTGCGGAGGAGAAGGTAGCCTCACATCTGGAATAGTTTTTCGTTTTGAGACGGATCTGTTTCTGGAGTGAGTCTCACCGTCACTGCCAGGACGAACCCTGAGAGGTTTCCCCATATTGATGTTTAAGCAAACATTTGGAAGAGGGAAGGAAGACAGAAAGAAAGGATAAAAAAGTGAGCTGAGGGGCCATGCTGAAGGGAAAGTCTCCCTGGCCTGCACTTCCTCCTCCACTTCCTGGAACCAGCCTGACCCCAAGATATCACACACTCTGTACACTTCAGTATACACACACATAAACACACAAGTATTTCTCGCTCTCTCGCTTTCTCTCTGTGTCCCCTTGTACTTCCTCTGCCACTCATACTGACCAGCGTGACCCTGTGCTATCGCACACACACACATTCAGATAGTTTGGGGAAATGTTTAGCCAGAAAGCAGAGAAGACATTGGTTCAGTTGTCTCCAAGTTACAGTTTTTCTCAATTGCTAAAACACTATTTCTGAAACCTTGCTCCATTTCCTGAAAACATTCAACACAAAACCTCATCTTCAAGCAGTATTTACATAACCTCTGACTCCTCTCGCAAAATGGAACATTTGCCTCAAAACAGTTTTACCTGTGTTCAAAATCAAACACGGCTCTCAAATCATAAACAAAGTGATCAAAATGATATACACTCTCAAGCAGTCAGTAAACATTACACCGAAAAATAGAAAACACATTGTTCAAAACATACAATTCTCAGGGAGAAGTACATTTTTAATCTAAAAAAATATTCATATTTTTACGTCATTGTCTTTTGATGAACGAAAACATGTTCTATCATAGTAGCTCAAAATTGATCAGAAATTACTACTCTGCTTTGCTCTTTGCAATTTTGTTTTTGTTCTTCCTCCTCCCTGTACCCCTATTTTTACAGTACTGTACCCTGCATCTCACAAACTTGTCCTTTGTCTCTGTGATACTGTAATTCTTGTTCTTTGTTGATAAGAACCTGCAACCAGTCAATCTATTGAGCAGTCAGTACTGTTAATAAATGGAAAGCACAATGTTCAGGGCCATACAATTTGTCCATTGTACAGTATATAGCCTACAATGCACTGTACTACAATATACAATACTAAAAGGGACAAAAATCAAAGGAGTAAACATGTGATCAATGTGTTTCTTCTTGTCTTTGGGCTGAGTCAGGCCAGAGCACTTCGTCGACATCACAAGCAATATTTTCCCTCCTGAGGCAACGGGGGAAAAAGCCTCTTGTGTGCTTGACATGATTCCTCACCTATATCACCACAGGCTAAATCCATGGCTTGCAGCAGATTTACTCTGGTGTAGGGTTGTCTATCATACACTTTCCATCTCCAAGAGGAGAAAAACTCCTCAATCGGATTCAGGAAAGGCGAGTATGGAGGGAGGTACAAGTTCATAAACTGCCCATTGATGTTAAACCATTCCCTTACCTGAGCAGCTCGGTGGAAACTGACATTGTCCCACACTATCACATAGGTGGGAATGGGATTCTCATTTAGCTCTTGATCCTGCTGCTCTTGAACCTGCTGCTCAAATAAAATATCTCTTAGATTGGCAATAAATCTTAGAAGGTGCTGGGTGTTATATGGCCCGAGTGTAACATGGTGATGTAGAACACCATGGTTGCTGATAGCAGCACAGATTGTGACATTGTCACCTCGTTGACCAGGGACTTCAACAATGGCCCGCTGTCCAATCATGTTTCGGCCTCTCCTTCTCCTCTTTGTTAGATTGAAGCCTGCTTCATAGACAAAGATGAACACATGGGGTCTGTCCAAGGATTCCAAGTCAAATATTGTCTGTGTAGAAATACAATATATTGTATGTAGGATTTTGTAAGTCGTACAGAGACAGTGCTATACTGTAGAGTACAATTAGGCTTCTGATTCACATACATTGTATGTACTGAAGAGTAATGTCATTCACATAGTACGTGTTAGTACTGTAGACAATCTGGATTACAGTAAATGTTTCTGAATGTACACTTAATTGCACATACTGAGCTCGCAGTTCTTTCACCCTTGGTGAGTTGCGCTCAAAAGGTACTCTGGATACTTGTTTCATTCGCATCCTGTTACGATGGAGGACACTGTCAATTGTGGAAATGCTCACACTGTCGATTCCCTGGAAGTGTGTGTTGTCTTGTATCACTCGTTCCTGGATTTCTCTGAGTCGTATTGCATTATCTTGAAGGACCATGCCAACTATAACGGCTTCTTGCTCCTGAGTGAATATAGCTGTCCTTCCACCTGCATGTGGTAGCCTTGCAATTCTACAAAAAGTAGTTGTGCAGTTACAAAACATATTCATGCAGTACAATACACACAGTGATTCACTTTACAAATGTCTATTGAAACAGCTGCATATAGTGTAGTACAGTAAATTTGCAATTACAAAAATACAGTAGTAAACTGTACCTGTTCTCTTCTCTGAATGTCCTTACTATGGTGGACACAGAAAATCGTCTCAAATTGGGTTGCACTCTAAGTCCTGCTTCCCTTATTGTCAGTCCATGGACAAGAACATGGTCTACAACTGTTGGTGGAATTTCATCAGATATTTCCACTCTTTGTCTTCCTCTTCCTCTTCGTCCTCCTCTTCCTCTTTCTTGTCCTCCTCTTCCTCTTTCTTGCCCACCTCCTCCTCTTCCTCCTCGTCGCCCACCTCGCATACTCACTCGTCCTCTCACATTGTTTCTTCTATCCATTCTCAGACTTTCTCCTTCCCACCTTCAACAACCTGTTTGCTCTCTGAACTGGCTTATATTGGTTGTGCGCAGCATTTGAAACGGGCTAAATCAATTTTGAGTGGTTGTGTTCAATCAATGACATGTGTTCTCTATTTGTATTTGATTGTTGCCACTTGTGTTTACCAGTATGGATGACATGTGCATTAGAGTGCAGAATGTGTTTTGGAGAATGAGAATGTGTTCAGAGTTTTGCTGAAAAGTCGAAGTGAGATCTGCAAATGGTGTTTTACCATGTGAAATGGTTTAAGGTATTGACAACAGACTGCATAATTAGCTAAATGAGTTCAGGCAACTGAGGACTTTGTTCAGCCAATGGGTTTTAGTGTTTCAGCAACTGAGAAAACCTGTAATGGTTAGCATCAGTTTTCTACTGAGTAGAGAAGACCGTTGAAGCAATGCTATGGCCAGTGATTATTATTAACCTCAATAAATAATCCATAAACTCCCAGCCCTAACCCTAATATTGATGGAAAATCACCTTCTATTTTTACTTCCAGAAACAGCAACAAAGTAAAGAAATTCTATTTCAGGCTTGTAAAAGTTTAAAAGATACCATCTCTTCCATTTCACAAGTAGTTACCCGCTTGCCCAGCGGATCACAGTGAAACAGGATGAAATGTTCAAACGCCCACAGTTAACTTTGATCGTCTCCACTCTGCTACAGGGGAAAGACCACACAGGAGCAAGAGGGTATTCTCTAAAACACACACACTCACTACCACTTGTGTTTTCACTGGCAGAGAGGTTGAATGGATCCCTGCTTTTTATTTCAAAAAAGTAACCACACTCTTAGTGCTGGGGAGAGGGGATGTGTTTTTGTGCCCACCCTGACCCTGACTAAACGCCCACCGCTCTCTCAATTTCAGATTGTGATGACTCGAGATTTGATTTTAGAGGAAGGGAGTAGGAGGGTGTATGTCTGTGCTTTATAATAATTCATAATAATGATTAATGTCTGAAGGTCTATGGTTTATAGACAACACCACTGTGGTTGGTCTGGCTGGGCTGGGCTGGGGGAGTTATGATTAAAACCCAGTATATAGTGTTTAAAACCATGGCACCAGGTGGAGGAGATTAGACACATAATCCAGGTCAATACAGACTGTGTGTTTATGTCTGAGACCTCAGTAAGAGTTACCACCACACAACTTGGTGTAGTGCAGGTGGTCCCGTGAACCGTGCTCGCGTGACGAGTAACTTTGCCTGTGGTAGCTCCTTGAGCTAATGTCTATGCTTTACATTGTTTCAATAACGGGCTGTTCATACTTGAGCGCATGTTTGGGTGTGTGCGTGGGTGTGTGCGTGGGTGTGTGCGTGACTCTGTGTTTGCATGTGTGTGTACTAAAAGCTGTCTTGTGTTGTAGGTGTGTGTCGGTACCCTCTGGGGATGTCAGGAGGGCAGATTCAGGATGAAGACATCACAGCCTCCAGTCAGTGGTCTGAGTCGACTGCTGCTAGATACGGCAGGTACTGTATATACACACACACACACACACTGAGTGTACAAAACATAATATTGAGTTGCACCCCCTTTTGCCCTCAGAACAGCCTCAATTTGTCAGAGCGTGGACTCCACAAAGTGTCAAGTGTTCCACATGGATGCTGGCCCATGTTGACTTCAATGCTTCCCACAGTTGTGTCAAGTTGGCTGGATGTCCTTTGGGTGGTGAACCATTCTTGACACACACGGGAAACTGTTGAGCGTGAAAAACTCTGCTGCGTTGCAGTTCTTGACACAAACCGGTGCGCCTGGCACCTACTACCATACCTCGTTCAAAGGCTCTTCAATCTTTTGTCTTCTCCATTCACCCACTGAATGACACATACACACAATCTGTGTCTCATTTGTCTCAAGGCTTAAAATGTGTTCTTTAACCAGTCTCCTCCCCTTCATCTACACTGATTGAAGTGGATTTAGTAAGTGACATCAATAAGGGATCATAGCTTTCACCTGGATTCACCTGATCAGTCTATGTCATGGAAAGAGCATGTGTTCCTAATGGTTTGTACACTCAGTGTATACAGACATCTCAACTTCAATTTAGTAGACTGGACACATACATGCGCCCCCAGAACTACACACGTGAACTCTCATGTACACTCGTATGCACTCACACACAAAAGTTTTCAATAGCGTGTGTCCGTGTGTGTGTTTTCAATAAACTGCACATCAATTCCCGCTCTCAGCATATTGTGGATAAGCCTAGAAAGAGCAAGAGAGAAAGAAACCGAGAGAGAGGGAGTGAATGTGTGTGTGCATATGTGTGCGTGTTGGAGAGTGTGGGTGGCCTGCACTCAGTGTAAGGAACGTAATATATGTTATTTTTATTCTGACCTAGCTTCCCCTCTCCCTTGCCAGCTCAGCCCTAAATGAACACTTTCACATTAATTTACGACAAAGGTGTTTGTTTAATAGGCTGTATGAACTGACATCCAGCCACCACACTCACTTTCCACTCAGCTCTCCTTTCCCTCCATCCTTTCCCTCTCTTTCTGTGTTCTCCTGCCTCCCTTTCGCTCATTTTCACACTCATTATTTCTATGTGTTATCTTCCTCTCTCCTCTCTCCCTCTACTTCCCCACTCCTCTCCTCCCTCTCTCAGGTTGGACTTTGAGGAGGGTGATGGCGCGTGGTGTCCAGAGAGAACGGTGGAACCAGACAGCCTGAAGGAGTTCCTCCAGGTAGACCTGCGCTCCCTCCACTTCATCACCCTGGTGGGCACCCAGGGCCGCCACGCAGGGGGCATCGGCAACGAGTTTGCCCAGATGTACAAGATCAAATACAGCCGTGACGGCAGCCGCTGGATCTCCTGGAGGAACAGGCAAGGCAACCAGGTAATCAATCAGTTTTATTATTGATGAAGTTGATTATTGGTTGACAGGGACAGGAATATAAAAATGTTGATCATAAAATATTGATTGATAATGGTACTACTGGTGATTTGTGAGGACGATCTAGGTGGCTAAGGTAACTGGAAAGGGTGAGTTATTGCTTATTATTTAGGCTAATTGATTGATTGATTATTATCTGTGGGTGACATGGCTATAGGTCATTGAGGGGAACAGGAATGCATATGACATCATGCTGAAGGACCTGGAGCCTCCGATCATCGCCCGCTTCGTGAGGTTCATGCCCGTCTCAGACCACTCTATGAACGTCTGCATGAGGGTGGAGCTCTACGGCTGTGAATGGCTCGGTAAGACAGGGGGAGGAAAAAGGGAGATGTGGAGGAGCTCCCTATTGTGAACCATAGGTAGACATATGTAGCACATGGGGATGTGTGAAACTTACTCCTCAGCCTGAAGTGTCGCCACTTGCGCCGACCGAATTGCTAGCCTTTCACATGGCACTGACTGGTAAGACGCTTCAGGAGGTTGGTCACGTGTGCTAGCAAGGCAGAGGTCCTGGGATCGAGCTTCAGTGTGAGTGGAATCAGGAGGAAGTTGTACACGCTAAGAAACAGTGTGACATCCTTTACACAGAGTTCGGCAAACAGTGTTTAGGATTCAGCTCAGTAGGCTAATACAGAGTTCCTCTCTCTGCCAGACGGTTTGGTGTCCTACAACGCTCCAGCAGGAGAACAGATGAGTCTAGAGGGCCAGCCTGTCCACTTCAACGACTCGGTGTATGACGGAGCCGTCATCCACAGGTGGGTGTGCATCGCTCCTACTTTCATCCTCCCTCATCATCTTGCTCTTCCTCCTTTCTCTTTTTCTTCATCTCCTTGTCCTTATTTTTTCTCCTTTTCATTCTGCCTGTCTTAAAGTATCCCTCCTCTCTCTCGGTTTATCGAAACCTCATCCTCAGTTCTTCCTCTCCTCCTTTTGTCCTTCCTTCACCAATCTCGGAGTTGTGGTTCCACGCTGGCCCTGTTATTGCCTGGTTGCTGTAGTTACGGCAGGATGTAGACAGCGCAAAGGCATGGGTCACTGTGGTTTTGTCACGCATACACACACATACATACACACACACAAGAATGCTTCTCTGCACAGTAATGCGCTGGACTGTTACGAACACACACAGAGACAATTACACCCACACATGACTTCTGGTGCATAAACGCGTGCGAGAGTTTGAGTCAGTGTCTTTGGACTAAAACTTGACTTTTTGAGAACATAAATGACCATATGGGTATCCTTGCTGCCTTTCTGTGTTTGTGTTTGAGTCAATGTGTGCTGAATAATTTCCTCCATGACGATGCCCTCAGTTTCTCTGCTATAGACAGACTTCTATCTCTATTTCTCTCTCTGCTTCTCTTTCTCTCCCTCTCTCTCTCTGAGTTTGAGTCTGTGAATGTTGTCTGAGAAGAGAAAATGGCTCAGGTTTTGATACCACTGCCAAGAGGAGATGTTGAATGTGGAAAAGATGATGCTACCACCTAGTGGTCGGTGGAGGGAAGTTGAACAAACAGATAGCGGAATAGTTTCTCTCAAGCTTCCCTTTCACAAAATTAATATTGTGCATTGTAAAATAAATACTTGGTAATTAAACATGAAAATAGCAATTATTGTGTGTCAAGCAAGGTTGTCAACACAGAGACTCTCTGGTTCCCCCAAAAAACATATTTTTAGTTTGTATTTTGACTACCTCAAAATCCGCCAACTCTGAGCTATATCTTTATCTGTTCTTCTCTCTATCTTCTCCATATCCAGTATGACGGAGGGCCTGGGCCAGCTGACTGATGGGATGTGTGGATTAGATGACTTTACCCACAGCCACGTCTACAATGTGTGGCCTGGCTACGACTACGTAGGCTGGACCAATGAGAGCTTCCCCAACGGATACGTGGAGATCATGTTCGAGTTCGACCGCACACGCAACTTCACCACCATGAAGGTGTGGGTGGGTGGGTGGGTGGGTGGGTGGGTGCTGGTGTCAGGGGCTGTTATCTCCCAGCTGTTTACAGTGTGCGTAAGGGGAGTTGGGTTTTTTTTTATTCCCAAATTACAGGCATTACAGTTCTAAATCTTTCAGCTTTTTGACACTTTTTCCAATCAACAGACCACATTTTCACAGATTTCAGTCTCCACAACGTATTCCCCTCTTGCTCACCCATCTCTCTCTGTCTCTAGGTGCACTGTAACAACATGTTCATGCAGCATATCAAGGCATTCCGCCAGGTTGTGTGTTACTTCCGTTCCGAGGCTGACTGGGAGGCCACGCCCCTTTCCTTCAGCCCTGTGGTGGACGACGTCAATCCCAGCGCCCGATTCATCACTGTCTCTCTGGCCAATCACATGGCCAGTGCTATGAAGTGCCATTTCTACTTCGCTGACGCCTGGATGATGTTTAGCGAAATCACCTTCCAGTCAGGTAAATGTTTACACACACACAAGAGATCACCTCCAAATCATGTGCTGTAGAGAAAACACACCTTGTTTGGTTTGAATATTAATCTGTAAAGTATTATCAGTGCTTTGTTGTGATTTACGTCTGTCTGTTCTCTTCCAGACACAGCCATGTACAATACTACCCTGGCTCCACCCAAGACTGGCAGTGGCCCCCCCACCAGCACTCAACCAGGTCAGTTCCCACTACACATGCATTGCACACACGCTTTATCAGTTTTTACCTCTTTTACCACACACTCCCACCCGTGAGCAATGGCTGTGGCCAAAACCCACTTCCTGCTTTAAGATCGGACCCTTTTTTTTTCAATTTTCGTCTAAAATGACATACCCAAATCTAACTGCCTATAGCTCACTACCTGAAACAAGGATATGCATATTCTTGATACCATTTAAAAGGAAATACTTTGAATTTAGTGGAAATATGAAATGAATGTAGGAGAATATAATACATTAGTTCTGGTAAAAGATAATACAAAGAAAAAACCATGCATATTTTTTTTGTACTGTCTTGGAAATGCATGAGAAAGGCCATAATGTATTATTCCAGCCCGGGTGCAATTTAGATTTTGGCCACTAGATGGCAGCAGTGTACGTGCAACGTTTTAGACTGATCCAATGAATCATTGCATTTCTGTTCAAAATGTTGTATGAAGACTGCCCAAATGTGCCTAATTGGTTTATTAATAACTTTTCAAGTTCATAGCTGTGCACTCTCCTCAAACAATAGCATGGTATTCTTTCACTTGTAATAGCTGCTGTAAATTGGACAGTGCAGTTAGGATTAAGAAGAATTTAAGATTTCTGCCAATATCAGATATGTCTATGTCCTGGGAAATTTTCTTGTTACTTACAACCTCATGCTAATCGCATTCACCTATATTAGTTCAACCGTCCTGAGGGGACCCACCAATCCTGTAGAGGTTAATTCTATCATCCAATCGAATGGTGTCTTCCCCCATCCCCTCCCCAGGGGATGACCCCACCCACAAAATAGACGACAGCAACACCAGAATTCTGATTGGCTGCCTGGTGGCCATCATCTTCATCCTCGTCGCCATCATCGTCATCATCCTCTGGAGGCAGGTCTGGCAAAAGATGCTGGAGAAGGTGAGAGATCCTGCCTGTTCACACACGTTTTATCTGATTCACAAAGCGTTTTGATGCACCATGTCTCTGAATGTGAAAGTTAGTTTGTAACTGTTCATTACTATCAGGAAATGCAAAATATTATACAAATCTTACTATTTACCATGTGTTGATCAATCAGGACTGGTCAGATGTGTCTCTTCACCCCAGCATCCTTTATTCTAGGCCTCGCGGCGGATGCTGGACGATGAACTAACTGCTAGTCTGTCACTACAGAGCGAGACATTCGCCTACAGCCACAACAACCCTTCATCATCATCATCATCATCAGCACCCAGCGAACAGGAGTCTAGCTCCACCTACGAGCGTATCTTCCCCCTGGGCCCTGACTACCAGGAGCCTTCACGACTGATACGCAAGCTGCCTGAGTTCTCCCACAGCTCGGAGGAGGCTGGTAAGTAGGCACAAAGGCAGGGTTTAAATGACCAGAAAATACATATGCTGGAGTTGGGTTACGGAGGTTGGAAAGATGGGATGTCTGCATTCTGTAAGTATGAAGTCGCCCTATTGTGTATTATCATGTCATATTGCTGATTTATCTTCAACTCTTTTCTCCGGTTCCAGCATTGACCAGCACAGTGGTGGCAGTGACAGCCTCCAAGGCTCCCACGGCAACATTTTCCCAGGACGGAGTCCCTCACTATGCCGAGGCAGACGTCGTCAACCTGCAGGGCGTAACTGGGGGCAACACGTACGCGGTCCCTGCTCTAACCATGGACCTGCTGTCAGGGAAGGACGTGGCGGTGGAAGAGTTCCCCAGGAAACTGCTCACCTTTAAAGAAAAGCTGGGCGAGGGACAGTTTGGAGAGGTTTGTGCTCTCTGGACATCACATAGTAAACAGAAATCAATTCTGTGAACGATTTACATTACATTAATTAAACACATTTTTTTTATGTCCTTCTGAGATAAAGAACATTGATCAGGGTCATCGAATAGATTCATCTGGTGATTTAAGCTCGAGAAAAAGCTCTCACAACCTTTGTGGCTCTTTAGAACCATCGTTAGTGACCATTAGATGTAGTGTGTTGAACAGAGGCTCCATGTTTCGTCCCCCTACAGGTCCACCTGTGTGAGGCAGAGGGCATGCAGGAGTTTATGGATGAGGATTTCTCCTTTGACATCAGTGACAACCAGCCAGTACTGGTGGCTGTTAAGATGCTAAGGGCAGACGCTAACAAAAACGCCAGGTGAGGGGGGCCACGTTCCTGATAGGAGAATACAGTGAATGTCTGAACATACTGCTCTCAGATGTATTGTCCACATAGACATGTTTTTTGAGTGATTCTTCCAGCACCAGTACACCTTTTGAATGTGTGTGTTGTGCGATATATTCCCATATATTAATCAAAGCTCTCACAGTCTCCCCTCTGACTTCTAACCTCTGCCCTTGTCTGTGTTCCTATGTTATCATCAGGAACGACTTCCTGAAGGAGATTAAGATCATGTCTCGTCTGAAGGACCCTAACATCATCCGTCTGCTGGCTGTGTGTATCTGCAGTGACCCCCTCTGCATGATCACAGAGTACATGGAGAATGGAGACCTCAACCAGTTCCTGTCCCGCCATGAACCTGAGGGACAGCTAGCGCTCATCAGCAATGCACCCACTGTCAGGTAAGGGTGAGGGGAGGGAGGTGTGTGTGTGTGTGTGTGTGTGTGTGTGTGTGTGTGTGTGTGTGTGTGTGTGTGTGTGTGTGTGTGTGTGTGTGTGTGTGTGTGTGTGTGTGTGTGTGTGTGTGTGTGTGTGTGTCAGGTGAGATGGATGTGATTTTGATGTGCAGGCAATCCTCGGTTGACTTATGTGAAAGCTGGTTCCTGTTGTGAGTCTATATTGCGTTCAAAGAGGAAAATGAGGACTCGCAGGTGTAAGTCGATCCAACCATTGTTAGCGCATAAAATGCAAATTTCTTTATTGAGCTGTATTCCTCTGAGCATGCCACCCAAAACGCACTCAAGAACTGTGCACCCCTAAGCGCATCCCTGATTTGGCTCGAAGTCTGAAATTCAATCAGCTCAGTTTGAATTGCGGCCTCATCCAGCGAGGGTATTGTTTTCTTGGCAAGGGAGGAGAATTATCCACCTGGGCGGACTGTGAGAGGATCAAGTACAAACGTAATGATATCCTTGGGCAAGCTGTAGTCTTCAAATCTGGTGGAGAAGTTGTCCCTCAGCTGCTTGATGTAATCTTCCATCACCTCTGTGACAATGCAGCGGCCCGGTCCCTCTGTCCAAA
Organism: Oncorhynchus tshawytscha; assembly: GCF_018296145.1. Taxonomy (NCBI): domain Eukaryota; kingdom Metazoa; phylum Chordata; class Actinopteri; order Salmoniformes; family Salmonidae; genus Oncorhynchus; species Oncorhynchus tshawytscha. The sequence continues at coordinate 30,784,512 of NC_056429.1, read as the reverse complement.
TCGAACAACTCAAGCTTCCTAGTAAAGGCCTCAACCTTTTCCACCTGGTCCACGACTGTTTTCGCTCTTACTTGTAATTGCAGATTTAACCCGTTTAAGTGACAGAATATGTCAGCCAAAAAAGCCATGTGTGGGTAGCTTGCAGTTAACATTTCAAGCTACTATGAAAGTTCCATGCTTAGATTCATAATGACGTCTGAGATGGAATTATTTGCAGCAACATTTTCATTGCTATTAAGACACACTGGCTTGGCATTGGGAAAATATGGTAAAATGAACGCATATCTCTCTGTACATTCTATCCTGAAACTTCCAATTTGATTATCCACCTTTTTTTTAATACTTTTTTGAGAGCAACATTTTCCCTTGCTTTCAAGCTATTTGCTCTGAACCAATGTTGATGTTAAAAAAGAAGTGTAGCCTACAGTAGGCTACGTAGACCTGCTTTTCCCCACCAATCAATGCACAGAGAAATAGACAAAAATAATAATTGAATAGAGACATGGTGATTTTATGAGCGTAATCAGATCAAAATTATTGTTATTGTCACCGAATTAATGATGTACTAATCAGATGTGTTAAAAATGTTCCATTTGTAGTTTTGGCCAATTATAATTGCTAATATTACATACTAATTATGTCCTGGCCCGCCGACTATTAGCTCAGAAGAAATTTGGCCTGAAGCCAAACCTAGTTGACAAACCCTGATTTAGAGACTATTTCAGATGCATTCACACTGAGAAGTGAAATTAGTGCTATCTTTGCATGCAGCCATATTGTGGTTCTCACTGGTTAAACTGATTTTGGGGAACTGTCTATATAGAAGTTCCTGTAAAATAAAAACTTTTAAAAAACACACACAAACACTTTCAAAAATAATTGTGTCCTGTATGAATGAGATTGTTGTTTGTGGGGGAAAAACAATATTTCTGTAACTGGAAGCATTTGGGAATGCATAGTAGAAGTTTCACCGCGTCTTCTGTAATGCTACGAGCAAGGTTTAAAGGGCGAATCTGGGATTCAAACAACAAAAAAAGCAGCACTTTAGTCAACAGCTATGGGCTGCAGATGGAAAGATGTAACAACCCTCAAATTCATAGACGGAGCTATGAAGGCAATGATTGACCATCCATGAGATCAAAATGATCAAATATTTTGTACCAAACCCAGATTGCCCCTTTAATTCCAGAGGGCAGGCTTTGAAAGCTATTGACGTAATCAAGCGGCTCTTAAGGCATACATACTAAATATTTATTTGGCATGTGCATGTTGTTCTAGGGTGAAATGATTTCTGACATTTCTACAGATTTATACCGCACATAGATTTTATCAAATGGGATTTAGTTCACCTCATGTGACTACAAATCTGAAATGATTGAGACTTTCAAAGTTTATTTCCAAATATATATTTTAATGCAGATTACCCTACACTATTGACTAACACATGTCATCTTGCAGCGTGGAGTGCATTTTTCCATTTGGTTGTAGCCACAAGCACAGAGGAGATCGGAGAAGTGAGGGTTTCGGCCTGTTTCCACCCCTGAACCTAGCTAGCTAGAAAGGTATTTAGCAAACCAGCTAGAATACATGAGTTAATATGCAAGCTGTTAAGCCTATAAACTGAGTAAAGCTAGCTAAAATAGCTAGTGAATATGCTTTATCACAATAATCTAGTAAACTAAAGACTAGTAAAAAAAAGCCCAGCTATCGGAATGGATAATGTGAACTCTAAATTCACCTAAATTGCCTCTCGGTAAGTCTGTCACTGCAAGTTATCTTGTCCCCTGTTCTGTTTACCTGGCTATGCAAATGAAATGACATTGTCAGTCTAGGTAGGTGTGTGACTGAAAACAGACATAATTGAGACAGTTGCTTTTAACTCTACTTTAAAAGGTTGTCACGAGGCAGTTTTAATCTTTAGTAACAGGTATTTAAATAATACACCATTTTAATGGGTTTTAGTGGTTGTATCATATGACATTTAAAATGATCCCTTGTCATGACAGATGACAGAGATGTTACATTTTTCAGCATTTGTGGCAGATTTGATTAACTTTCTTCTGAATTGAAGGGTCCACTACAAAGTATGCATTGATGTCATATCATGACCCTTTAAGAAAAAAACTTTTTTGTAGCCAAAAATGCATTTTAAGGTTGGTTGCAACATATGACATTAGAGTTTTTCAAATGTGTGCCAAAGTTAAATATTACATTTTTTGTTATGAATTACACCCAATTCACAATACTTTTGTTGTTTAAATTCAACCTCGGACAGTTACACCATATGGCATTTTCACTCTTTGACATGCCAAAACTGTAAAAATGTATAATGCTTTATGATACAGTACATTGATGCAGTGCCAAATGGAGGAGAACATGTAGAAATGTGATGTAAGAAGATGTTTTGTATTACGGTTTGTATTTACACATTTACAAGGTTATGTGATGATATTATACAACGGGTGGGTCTAATCCTGAATGCTGATTGGTTAAAACCGCATTCCAGCCGGTGTCAACTCTCCTCTCTTTCTCTTCTCTGCTCCAGCTACAGTAACCTGTGCTACATGGCCACTCAGATTGCCTCAGGGATGAGGTACCTCTCCTCGCTCAACTTTGTCCACAGAGACCTGGCCACGAGGAACTGTCTGGTGGGGAAGAACTACACCATCAAGATCGCTGACTTTGGCATGAGCAGGAACCTGTACAGCGGAGACTACTACCGCATCCAGGGCCGGGCCGTGTTACCCATACGATGGATGTCCTGGGAAAGCATACTGCTGGTGAGGAGGGAGGGAGGGATGGAAACTGGTGAGACGTGGTGCCCCCATGATGGTCATACATAGTGTAGATACCTCAGTTTACTTCACGGAATGAGGCCACTGGCTATCAGACCATTCACAATATGAACCTGACTACATTGCACTCTAGTTATAACAATCCCTGATAAAACGTTAAATCGCTTATGTTTCCTGTAATGGGCCAGTGAATGAAGGTTCTGGTTATCAGTTGAACTAGCCCCTTTTTAAGCCATAGAAATCAAATCACCTAATGTCTGTTGTTCTGCCTCTTCACTCCCAGGGAAAGTTCACCACAGCCAGTGATGTGTGGGCATTTGGGGTGACGCTGTGGGAGACCCTAACCTTCTGTAACGAGCAGCCTTACTCCCAGCTGACTGACGAACAAGTCATAGAGAACACTGGCGAGTTCTTCAGGGACCAGAAACGACAGGTGAGAGAAACACGTACACACAAACTCACCCGTGACTCACTCTCTTTTGCTGTACATCTACCTGCCTATGTTCTACTGTGTTGTACCTGATTGTCTATGTGTTGTAGGTCTACCTTCCCCAGCCAGTGCTGTGTCCTGACTCTGTGTATAAGATCATGCTGAATTGTTGGAGGAGGAACACCAAGGAGAGGCCTTCCTTCCAGGACATCCACCGAGCACTGCTGGAGAGCCAAGCTTAGGGCCAGTACACCTGGGCCAGCACACACACACACACACACACACACAGACAGACAGACAGACAGACAGACAGACAGACAGACAGACAGACAGACAGACAGACAGACAGACAGACAGACAGACAGACAGACAGACAGACAGACAGACAGACAGACAGACAGACAGACAGACAGACAGACAGACAGACAGACAGACAGACGGATGAAACGCATCAACAACACATTACGCATCCATCAAAAGTTCAACTCAATTCAAATAATGATGCACGGAAAAAGAAATGCAAAAATTACAAATGGCTGTCAGATTGTCTCAGATAGAGAAGCCAAAGTGAATTGTAGCAATACAAGTTTGGTACTTTTAAAAATGTATAATTTATTCAAAATGATACTATAAATGAGTGTTCCCACCTTGTTTAATGTAGTTTATGGTATTGGCATGTCTATGAATTAAATTGTGTTTTCTTTAAGAAGACTGCTTGAATGTAAAAAAGAATACAAGTTTCATTGATGTCTTAACAAAACATAAGTGTTCAGTTTGGAGATTTTTAGTGAATTTTTATATTTGAAAAGGTTATTCATCTCAGTCAGTCTGACAGTCTGACAGTTTATTCAAAGCCAACAGGGATAATTATGTTTTCATAAAAATAATGCATTATAATTATAAGACTTAATATTATAACATTATACCTATTGGCTTTTGATTAAGGAGTTACAAGTGATAAACAAATTCATAACATGGACATTAACCAAAACTTAAACATGTCTCAACTGTAGTACTCTGGCATACACTCTGCTACAGTGCCTGCCAGTGATATTTGACCAAGAGTGCTCAGAGACATCAATATGTATGTACTTCTCAAATATTCATATTTTGTATTTATATGTATTGTTTATTTGTGTGTTCTGTTTGCTTCTTGTTTACAGTACCAGTCAAAAGTTTGGACACACCTACTCGTTCTAGGGTTTATCTTTATTTTTAATATTTTCTACTTTGTAAAATAATAGTGAAGACATCAAAACTATGAAATAACACATATGGAATCATGTAGTAACCAAAAAAGTGTTAAACAAATCAAAATATATTTTATATTTGAGATTCTTCAAATAGCCACCCATTGCCTTGAAGATAGATGACACTCTTGGCAATCTCTCAACCAGCTTCACCTAGAATGCTTTTCCAACAGTCTTGAAGTCGTCCCCACATATGCTGAGCACTTGTTGGCTGCTTTTCCTTCACTCTGCAGTCCAACTCATCCCAAACCATCTCAATTGGGTTGAGGTTGGGTGATTGTGGAGGCCAGGTCATCTGATGCAGCACTCCGTCACTCTCCTTCTTGGTCAAATAGCCCTTACGCAGCCTGGAGGTGTGTTGGGTCATTGTCCTGTTGATAGTACCACTAAGCGCAAACCAGATGGGATGGTGTATCGCTGCAGAATGCTATGGTAGCCATGCTGGTTAAGTGGGCCTTAAATTCTAAATAAATTACAGACAGTGTCACCAGCAAAGCACCATCACACCTCCTCCTCTATGCTTCACGGTGGGAACCACACATGCCGAGATCATTCGTTCACCTACTCGGTGTCTCACAAACACATGGCGGTTGGAACCAAAAATTTCAAATTTGGACTCAATCAGACCAAAGGACAGATTTACACTGGTCTAATGTCCACTGCTCATGTTACTTGGCCCAATCAAGTCTCTTTTTTCTTATTGGTGTCCTTTAGTGGTGGTTTCTGTGAACTCTGTGAAGCATTTATTTGGGCTGCAATTTCTGAGGCTGGTAACTCTAATGAAGCTGCTCTGCAGCCTAGGTAACTCTGGGTCTTCCTTTCATGTGGTGGTCCTCATGAGAGCCAGTTTCATCATAGCGCTTGATGGTTTTTGCAACTGCACTTGAAGAATCTTTGAAAGTTCTTGACATTTTCCGTAATGACTGAGCTTCATGTCTTAAAGTAATGATGGACTGTCATTTCTCTTTGCTTATTTGAGCTGTTCTTGCCATACGATAGACTTGGTCTTTTACCAAATAGGGCTATCTTCTGTATACCACCCCTACCTTGTCACAACACATCTGATTGGCTCAAAGGCATTAATAAGGAAAGAAATTCTACAAGTTAACTTTTAAGAAGGCACACCTGTTAATTGAAATGCATTCCAGGTGACTACCTCATGAAGCTGGTTGAGAGAATGTCAAGAGTGTGCAAAGCTCTCATCAAGGCAAAGGGTGGCTATTTGAAGAATCTCAAATATAACAAAAAATCTTCATTTGTTTAACACTTTTTTGGTTACTATGTGTTTCCATATGTTTTATTTCATAGTTTTGATATTTACATTATTATTCTACAATTGAGAAAATAGTAAAAATAAAGAAAAACCCTTGAATGAGTAGGTGTGCCCAAACTTTTGACTGGTACTATATATTTGGGTACTGATCAGCTTTTATTTTTGCATGGGAAAAGTTGTACATTCAGTTTTGTATCTTGTTCAATGTCTGTTGAGAGTGTCATGGAAATACTAAAGTGAGACTGTAGATTATTTCAAACAACTTTATTATAAGATTTGTAAAAATGGAGCAGTCAACAATCCACTCAACATAGTCCAGAGTTATTAGCTCAAACAAATGGAATTGGCTCTCAGCTTTTATAGAAAAGTCCACCCTCTTTATCTATGTGGCAGTCCGCAGATGTGTGCAAACAGGTGTGAGGAACATAGTGTATAAAAGGTGTTTAGCTTGTCTGTGTAGATTAAGATAGCTGATGTTGCCACCGTTGTCTGTTTCTTCATGCAAGTTTCCACACAGAAGAGTTCCTGCAGATAGTACAAACGGTATGTCAGATACTTAGGTCGCACCTGACTCTTATCTGTACGCCCAGACGTATGACTAAGTCACATAAGACAAGCCTGCATCAGCTAAAAAAAACACTAGCATATAACAATGGACAATTCTCGAAGTAAAAACAGCATAGTATGTCTAATTTTGAAATTTTCCGCGACAAGAGTTGTATGAGAAAATGGCAGTTAGCTTTGTGGGAGGTGGGGTGGAGGATATGCCTTCAATAACATTACAAATGTTTGTTCTAGAGACGCCTAATCTATTCTCATTCATATATGTGACCAAATCACTGTTCAAATCAGATCTGAGATAAGCTGCATTAGTGCGGGTCTATGTTCGCGCCATACTGATCAGACTATGGTGCTAATCAGGATCCAGACTGGAGGAGATATTATGGGCCAACTGTATGTGCAGAGTAGTCTTTGAAAAGTGAAACGTAGGAAAATATGCTTCAAGAGGGAATGTTTTTTAATGGTTTGTGTGTTTGCTACCTTTTATACAACGAATGTTGTTCTAAGCTATTTTTGTGTTGTATTGAAAGTGTTAAATGTGACAGTTTTTCTGAACAAGAAAGCAACTGTTTATGAAGTATCTCTGTTGAAAGAGAGCGAGAGCTGAACGGCCGTTTAAAGGGTTTCTGAATAGAATTCAGGGTGATAATCAGTCAGAAGGATTTCCGACAATGTCAACTGCACACGAGGACAGTTGTTGTAACACAAGACAGTTACTATAGTAGCTCTCACGATTCTAATGTTTTTACACCAATACCTTTTAGGCTTCAGGTTTGAACCCTATGGCTTCCATATGTTATAAACCTGTCTCCAGGCTTCATACCCTACAGGCCTGGATTTGACGTCATACTTCCTACAATCACACACACAGATTCAACGTTAATCAGAGGCCTCCTCCTTCTTATCAGCAACCTTTGCCCCTGGACCTTATTATTCACATAGTGGTGTCACTTAATTGCAAACTATTAGTCATAATGCACTATATCTAGTTTATTTTCTATTATGGGCTGAGACCCAAATCAAACTCTATTCTCTGATGATCTGTGTCCTGTTTTATTTCTGTATTTAATTTTCTCATTTTGTTTTATGATTCTCTCCTGACCATGAACTATGTGTATATTGCCCTATGGGAAGTATATTTTGTACATATATTGTAGGCCAAAGATAAACATGCTAAATGGTCTGGCTGTCATTTTGTCCCCCCGTTGGTTTGTTTCCGTAGTGATGATGAGGCATGCATTGATATTCTTCAGACCGAAAAGGGACCCGTTCACAGCATCCCAGTGCTTCATTGTGTTTGAATGCTTTATTATTTTATTATTACAGATACGCCAGCTATAAAGAGAATGAGGGTATACTTACAGTATGTATAGTAATGAAGCTGTATAGAGGTTATTACTGTGTTATTGCACAAGGAAATTCAATAATGGTTTAGTTTTATTAGATATTTGTATTCTAATGGTTTTTTACTTATGAAAAAACAAATATTTCAGAGAAAACATCAAATTTGTCTGGGTGATCATTTGTTACAGACAAAAAATAAAATGAAATCACCAAAATAATGATTTGTCTATTGTATAGCTTTACAATAAAGACTACATTCACAATATGAATAAGAATAAATACATTTGTGACACAGCCAAATTATATCTTGGTTCTAGACTGACTGTGGTCTATCGCTGGAGCGACATCCAATCACATCATAGAAGTGGTTAGCAGGGGATTCTACCTTTACTCTACTGTAGTAAGAAGTTCAGAAAATGTGTTTCTGTATTTTATACCTTTATTTAACTAGGCAAGTCAGTTAAGAACAAATTCTTATTTTCAATGACAGTCTTGGAACATTGGGTTAATGACAGATTTTTTTACCTTGTCAGCTCAGGGATTTGATCTTGATCTTTCGGTTACTAGTCCAACGCTCTAACCACTAGGCTACCTGCCACCCCTAACAGTTGTCCATTATTATATTCATTTGAATGAGCAAGAATGACTAAAGTGGTGTAATTTACTGGAGCAAACAGATAAAGAAACACAGCGTCTTTGCTTTTTTACTCTCTGTCGCGGTTTATGGTCGAGGAAAATCTATTGCAACTTGCTCTTTCCTTAACTTACTATAGTGGCAGCGAGGTTACTGTAATATTAGAAACTACAATAATGTAAAAATGTGTTGACAGTAGCCGAGGACACGTTTTATACGTTACTGTTGCAGTTAAAGGAAAGATTCACCCATTTTGATTGTTATATAGTTTTTGTGCACCTCATTTCATGTTTTCACGTGTATCTGCAGTAGTTGGGGCGCTCGAGGGGATCACTTTTGTCGAGTTGGTGACCATTGTTGTTCACTGCCTTTCAAAGATGTATAATATGGGGATAAATATTGTCTGACTTGCTCCTACATTTCAACTGCATGAACTTAACAAAAGTCGTGATTAAAGGGCATTAAAGCTTAAATATATTTTTGGGAGCCATGACAAATTTCACATAGAAATGTGGGTTATTGACCTGTCGTTGTTATTGAAAGCAAGTCTGAGAAGCGGTAGATCTGTTCTATGTGTGATATGTCTAAGATACCTGTTTTCAAGTTACATTTTTGCATCTTTTACTTTCAGTTTTTGTTGTATACCAGCATCAAACAGCTGAAAAATCAGTAGCAGGGTTTGAGTAAAATCACCAGGGAAGCCAAGATAGAAAAAAAGCCATATTACAACCTATGTGTTGGGATAATTGCTTGTTTGCTTTATAACATGTTAGTTCCTATGCCTTGACACCCTAATATATAGGTCTAAGATAGAGACAAAAATAAGAAAAAGTGGCAGAATAAATTCAACCACACATTTGTTTCATTAAAAAAACCTGAGAGCAACATTGTCCGGTGAAGTCCTCAAAATGTATTGCATGTAACAAACATTTACATGACCTACAGCATGGTCAAGTAAGGTAATGTTTCCGACATTTTCGGACTATTATTGATTTTACAACTATTGATTTAGAACCACAGAGTGTTTTTGCAGTTCATGAAGAAAACAGGAGCTGCCTCCACTATTCCAGCATCATTTCAACTTTAACATCATCTAATCACCTATGCTTAGTCTAATACATTGACAACTAAAAGATACCAAAAACGATGTAGTTCAATCAATGTATGCTAAATATGATGTAGCTGTCCATGGGACTGATTTCTGTGTGTGTGTTGTGTATGCATGCAAGTAGAAAAAAACATGTTGACTAACCGAACTTGTAGAGAAGCACCAATACCATCATCTTTCATGTTGCCTAAACAGTCTATGACTCTGTCATACACTTTTAGTTTTTGTTGTCCTAGGCTACCTGGCTAAAATGCTTGCTCGCCAGCCTAACCCATGGGCAACGAAACTCTAGGCCAGCTAGTTAACATTAGTGTACATGTTGAACTTCCATCCTCTCAGGCCAGGGGCATAATGTATGAATTTATGGTTGGATCAGAATCGCAGTTACAATCATTCGCCAGTACGGAGAATTAAGTAAAACCACAAGTCCACACAACGAGATACAACAATTCAATTTTTTTTCTGTCTATGATGTGATTGGTCTAAAGCCATATCCAAACTGGCTTCCCTTGACACTGTTTTTTGGCACGCAGGGATCATTCACAGCTGAGCTCACTCAGTTTAGCTCAATGCTGATTGGCTATTATTTTATTTTTTTAAATAGCAAGGGAGGCACAACGCTCGTTGTCTTTCCTTGCATTCAATTTTTATTTATTATTTTATTTCTCCTTTATTTAAACAGTAGGCTAGTTGAGAACAAGTTCTCATTTACAACTACGACCTGGCCAAGATAAAGCAAAGCAGTGCGACACAAACAACAACAGAGAGTTACGCATGGAATAAACAAACATACAGTCAACAACACAATACAAAAAAAGTCTATATACAGTGTGTGCAAATGAGGTAAGATAAGGGAGGTAAGGCAATAAATAGGCCATAGTGGTGGAATAATTACAATTTAGCAATTAAATACTGGAGTGATAGATGTGCAGAAGATGACTGTGCAAGTAGAGATACTGGGGTGCAAAGGAGAAGAAAAAAAACAGTATGGGGATGAGGTAGTTGGATGGGCTATTTACAGATGGGCTATGTACAGGTGCAGTGATCTGTGAGCTGTTCGGTCAGATGGTGCTTAGAATTAATGTCACGACTTCTACCGAAATCGGTTCCTCTCCTTCGGCGGTCGACATCACCGGTCTTCTAGCCATCGCCGATCCATTTTTCATTTTCCATTTATTTTGTCTTGTTTTCCCACACACCTGGTTTTTAGTTCCCTCATTACGTGTTGTGTATTTAACCCTCTGTTCCCCCAATGTCTTTGTGTGGTATTGTTTGTAAGTGCTTGTGCACATGTTGACTGGTGCGTGTCGGGTTTTGTAACGTGAAAACCGAAACAGCCTATCTTGTGCAAACAAACACAGAGACATGAACAATAAGGACAATCACCCACAAAATACTCAAAGAATATGGCTGCCTAAATATGGTTCCCAATCAGAGACAACGATAATCACCTGACTCTGATTGAGAACCGCCTCAGGCAGCCATAGACTATGCTAGACACCCCACAAAACCCCAAGACAAAAACGCACCACAATAACCCATGTCACACCCTGGCCTGACCAAATAAATGAAGACAAACATAATATACTTCGACCAGGGCGTGACATGAAGAGCATGCATTTAGTTTTACTTGCATTTAAGAGCAGTTGGAGGCCACGGAAGAAGAGTTGTATGGCATTGAAGCTCGTCTGGAGGTTAGTTAACACAGTGTCCAAAGAAGGGCCAGAAGTATACAGAATGGTATACTCTGCATAGAGGTGGATCAGAGAATCACCAGCAGAAAGAGCGACATCATTGATGTATACAGAGAAAAGAGTCGGGCCGAGAATTGAACCCTGTGTCACCCCTATAGATACTGCCAGAGGTCTGGACAACAGGCCCTCCGATTTGACACATTGAACTCTGTCTGAGAAGTAGTTGGTGAACCAGGCGAGGCAGTCATTTGAGAAACCAAGGCTGTTGAGTCTGCCGATAAGAATGTGGTGATTGACCGAGTCAAAAGCCTTAGCCAGGTCTATGAATACAGCTGCACAGTATTGTCTCTTATCGATGGAGGTTATGATATTTGTTTAGGACCTTGAGCGTGGCTGAGGTGCACCCATGACCAGCTCGGAAACCAGATTGCATAGTGGAGAAGGCACGGTGGGATTCGAAAAGGTCGGTGATCTGTTTGTTAACTTGGATTTCGAAGACTTTTGAAAGGCAGAGCAGGATGGATATAGATCTGTAACTGTTTGGGTCTAGAGTGTCGCCCCCTTTGAAGAGGGGGATGACCACGGCAACTTTCCAATCTTTGGGGATCTCAGATGATACGTTAGAGAAGAGGCTGTTAATAGGGGTTGCAAAAGTTTTGGCTGTTAATTTTAGAAAGAGAGGGTCCAGCTTGTGTAGCCCTGCTGATTTGATCCAGATTTTGCAGCTCTTTCAGAACATCAGCTATCTGGATTTGGGTGAAGGAGAAATGGGGAGGCTTGGGCAAGTTGCTGTGGGGGGTACAGGGCTGTTGACCAGGGTAGGCGTGGCCAGGTAAAAAGCATGGCCAGCCGTAGAAAAATGCTTATTGAAATTCTCAATTATTGTGGATTTATCGGTGGTAACAGTGTTTCCTAGCCTCAGTGCAGTGAGCAGCTGAGAGGAGGTGCTCTTATTCTCCATGGACTTTACAGTGTCCCAGAACTTTTTGGAGTTTGTGCTGCAGGATGCAAATTTCAGTTTGAAAATGCTAGCCTTTGCTTTCCTAACTGCGTGTGTATATTGTTTCCTAACTTCCCTGAAAAGTTGCATATCGTGGGGGCTATTCGATGCTAATGCAGTACGCCACAGGATGTTTTTGTGCTGGTCAAGGGCAGTCAGGTCTTGGGGTGAACCACAGGCTATATCTGTTCCTGGTTCTACATTTTTTGAATGGGGCATGCTTATTTAAGATTTTGAGGAAAGCACTTTTAAAGAATAACCAGGCATCCTCTACTAACGGGGTGAGGTCAATGTCATTACAGGATACCCCGGCCAGGTCGATTAGAGGGCGAGTTAGTTAGGATGATATCTATGAGGGTGCCCGTGTTTACGGATTTGGGGTTGTACCTGATCATTTGTGTGAGATTGAGGGCATCAAGCTTAGATTCTAGGATGGCCGGGGTGTTACGCATGTCCCAGTTTAGGTCACCTAGTAGCACGAGCTCAGAAGATAGATGGGGGGGCAATCAATTCACAGACGGTGTTGAGGGCACAGCTGGGGGCAGAGGGTGGTCTATAGCAAGCTGCAACAGTGAGAGACAGCCACCAATTGTGCAAGTTCTCCCACTTAAAAAGATGAGAGAGGCCTGTAATTTTCATCATAGGTACACGTCAACTATGACAGACAAAATGAGTGGAAAAAATCAAAAAAATCACATGGTAGGATTTTGAATGAATTTATTTGCAAATTATGGTGGAAAATAAGTATTTGGTCACCTGCAAACAAGCACGATTTCTGACTCTCACAGACCTGTAACTTCTTCTTTAAGAGGCTCCTCTGTCCTCCACGCGTTACCTGTACAGTCACACTCCAAACTCCACTATGGCCAAGACCAAAGAGCTGTCAAAGGACACCAGAAACAAAATTGTAGACCAGCACCAGGCTGGGAAGACTGAATCTGCAATAGGTAAGCAGCTTGGTTTGAAGAAATCAACTGTGGGAGCAATTATTAGGAAATGGAAGACATACAAGACCACTGATAATCTCCCTCGATCTGTGGATCCACGCAAGATCTCACCCCGTGGGGTCAAAATGATCACAAGAACGGTGAGCAGAAATCCCAGAACCACACGGGGGGACATAGTGAATGACCTGCAGAGAGCTGGGACCAAAGTAACAAAGCCTACCATCACTAACACACTACGCCGCCAGGGACTCAAATCCTGCAGTGCCAGACGTGTCCCCCTGCTTAAGCCAGTACATGTCCAGGCCCATCTGAAGTTTGCTAGAGAGCATTTGGATGATCCAGAAGAAGATTGGGAGAATGTCAAATGGTCAGATGAAACCAAAATAGAACTTTTTGGTAAAAACTCAACTCGTCGTGTTTGGAGGACAAAGAATGCTGAGTTGCATCCAAAGAACACCATACCTACTGTGAAGCATGGGGGTGGAAACATCATGCTTTGGGGCTGTTTTTCTGCAAAGGGACCAGGACGACTGATCCGTGTAAAGGAAAGAATGAATGGGGCCATGTATCGTGAGATTTTGAGTGAAAACCTCCTTCCATCAGCAAGGGCATTGAAGATGAAACGTGGCTGGGTCTTTCAGCATGACAATGATCCCAAACACACCGCCCGGGCAACGAAGGAGTGGCTTCGTAAGAAGCATTTCAAGGTCCTGGAGTGGCCTAGCCAGTCTCCAGATCTCAACCCCATAGAAAATCTTTGGAGGGAGTTGAAAGTCCATGTTGCCCAGCAACAGCCCCAAAACATCACTGCTCTAGAGGAGATCTGCATGGAGGAATGGGCCAAAATACCAGCAACAGTGTGTGAAAACCTTGTGAAGACTTACAGAAAACGTTTGACCTCTGTCATTGCCAACAAAGGGTATATAACAAAGTATTGAGATAAACTTTTGTTATTGACCAAATACTTATTTTCCACCATGATTTGCAAATAAATTCATAAAAAATCCTACAATGTGATTTTCTGGATTTTTTTTCTCATTTTGTCTGTCATAGTTGAAGTGTACCTATGAGGAAAATTACAGGCCTCTCTCATCTTTTTAAGTGGGAGAACTTGCACAATTGGTGACTGACTAAATACTTTTTTGCCCCACTGTACAATTCACATTGGGTGAGGCGGGTTGCAGGAGAGTATTTAGAAGTTGAGGTTTAGGAAAATATTTTTTAAAGATATGCGAAGAAAAATATATAAAAATATATACTATACAAGGGACACGACAGGACAAAGACGTAGATGTCTGACTGCTATGCCATCTTTGGAAAGGCACACATCTGTCTAGGGTACAAAAAAATGTCTGTAGCATTGAAGGTCCCCAAGAACAAAGTGGCCTCCATCATTCTTAAATGGAAGAAGTTTGGAACCACCAAGACTCTTCCTAGAGCTGGCAACTCGGCCAAACTGAGCAATCGGTGGAGAAGGGCTTTGGTTGGAGAGGTGACCAAGAACCCAATGGTCACTCTGACAGATCTCCAGAGTTCCTCTGTGGATATGGGAGAACCTTCCAGAAGGACAACCATCTCTGCAGCACTCCACCAATCAGGCCTTTATGGTAGACTGGTCAGATGGAAGCCACTCCTCAGTAAAAGGCACATGACAGCCCGCTTGGAGTTTGCCAAAAGGCACCTAAAGGACTCAGACCATGAGAAACAAGATTCTCTGGTCTGATGAAACCAAGATTTAACTCTTTAGCCTGATTGCCAAGCGTCACGTCTGGAGGAAACCTGGCACCATCCCTACGGTGAAGTATATCCCAACCTGACAAAGATTGAAAGGATCTGCAGAGAAGAATTAGAGAAACTCCCCAAATACATGTGTGCCTACCTTGGAGCATCATACCCAAAAAGACTCAAGGCTGTAATCGCTGCCAAAGGTGCTAAAACAAAGTACTGAGTAAAGAGTACATATATAAATGTGATATTTCATTTTTTAAAATGTTTTAATAAATTTGTTTAAAATTATTAAAAACTTTTTTGCTTTGTCATTATGGGGTATTGTGTGTAGATTAATGAGGGGGGAAAACAACTTATTACATTTTAAAATAAGGCTGAAAACAAAATGTGGAAAAAGTCACAAGGGGTCTGAATACTTTACGAATGCGCTGTATTCAAACTTTAACAACCAATTTCTGCATAGTGTATCTTTAAGTTTTGACTCAAGTCGTCTGCAAGTTTCTGCAGTTGCTCTTCACCAACTTCATCCTGCAGCCGTCGCCTGCATTGTGGGAGGCTTTGTTGTGAACCAATTAGAGTGTGTTTGACCCACGCGAATGTGACTAAAGAAGTGACGGAAACAGGAACCAACTTTGTAAACCCACTGGGCACAGACGTCAATTCAATGTCTATTCCACATTGGTTCAACCCCGTAATTTATTTTAAATGATGTTGAAAAAATGTTGATTCAACTAGTATGTTCCCTCTGGGTACAGTGGATATGTATAAATTAACGTGATATTTGAGGTGCTCTCTCTCACCAACTGATGGTACACACATATATTTCCAGTTTGTGAGTCTGTGATATGGGGGTTGGAGATTATAAACATTATAAAGAACAACTTTTATAAACAATGCAAGACTGCCTTGTTGCACTGAGCCTTGCTGTTGGAAAACTATCTCAATATCCGACTTTCAACTGTATGACGGTAATCTCATCACCCAGAACCGAATCAGCTACTCAGCTGTCACGGCCCATGGGATTAGTATGAAGAATGTGGTTCTGTGAACCATTACTACAGTACCACAAAGAGATGAGTGGTTATGTTGTAGGGGAGATGGTTCACGTGATGAGTAAGACTTGTGACCTGTAGACTTGTGTTTGTTACCTAAGCTAATTGCTAGTCTTTAGCTCAGTTGGCCAACAAAGTATTGTGGCGTGTATGTGTGTCTCCCAGGTATAACCGGTTGGACTACCTCTACCTGAATGCTGGCATCATGCCCAACCCACAGCTGGATGTCAAGGCCATGTTTGCCATGGGGGCGGGTATTCTAACCCAGAAGTATAACATCACCACAGACTACAGGAAATGTTTGCCACTAACCTCTTTGGTCACTTCCTACTGGTGAGCAAAGTGCGGCTTATTAATGGTGATGAAATTTCACTTCCTTAAAATTAGAAAATATATTTTACCAAGACTAATATCATTATTCATATTCTGAATCATTCAGAAGGGTCTTTCCCTAACATTTTAACATTATATCCAAAAAGTCTGATTTTGTAACCTAATACATTCGATAATAAGTGCCGAGCTCTGTTGACATAGCGTTGCAGGTTTCTCATAACAACTTTTTAAGATTTTACATTTTGCGGTCGTTGTCTTCAATGTCGTTTCGCAGGTGGCAAAAAGCAAAATTAGCATGACACAAGCTGAATTAAATGTAAAATATTTTTCCCATTGGTCAAAAGATGTGTTGGACACCCGAATGAATTGATTGGACACCCGAATGAATATAACATTAATATACACTACCGGTCAAAAGTTTTAAAACACCTATTCATTCAAGGGTCTTTCTTTATTTTTACTATTGTCTACATTGTTGAATAATAGTGAAGACATCAAAACTATGAAATAACATATGGAATCATGAAGTAACCAAAAAAGTGTTAAACAAATCTAAATATATTTTATATTTGAGATTCTTCAAATAACCACCTATTGCCTTGATGACAGCTTTGCACACATTTGGCATTCTCTCAACTGGCTTCACCTGGAATGCTTTTCCAACAGTCTTGAAGGAGTTCCCACATATGCTGAGCACTTTCCCACATATGCTGAGCACTTTGGCTGCTTTTCCTTCACTCTGCAGTCCGACTCATCCCAAACCATCTCAATTGGATTGAGGTTGGGTGATTTTTGAGGCCAGGTCATCTGATGCAGCACTCCATCACTCTCCTTCTTGGTAAAATAGCCCTTACGCAGCCTTGTGGTATGTTGGATCATTGTCCTGTTGAAAAACAAATTATATTCCCACTAAGCCTAAACCAGATGGGATGTTGTATCGCTGCAGAATGCTGTGGTAGCCAAGCTGGTTAAATGTGCCTTGAATTCTAAATAAATCCCAGACAGTGTCACCAGCAAAGCACCCCCACACCATAACACCTCCTCCGCCATGCTTTACGGTGGGAAATACACATGCGGAGATCATCCGTTCACCCACACCGTGTCTCACAAAGATAGGGCGGTTGGAACCAAAAATCTCCAATTTGGACTCCAGACCAAAGGACAAATTTCCACCACTCTAATGTCCATTGCTCGTGTTTCTTGGCCCAAGAAAGTCTCTTCTTATTATTGGTGTCCTTTAGTAGTGGATTATTTGCAGCATTTCGACCATAAATAAATAAATACAAATAAATTAAGGCCTGATTCACACAGTCTCCTCTGAACAGTTGATGTTGAGATGTGTCTGTTACTTGAACTCTGTGAAGCATTTATTTGGGCTGCAATTTTTGAGGCTGGTAACTCTAATTAACTTGTCCTCTGCAACAGAGGTTACTCTGGGTCTTCCATTCCGGTGGCGGTCCTCATGAGAGCCAGTTTCATTATAATTCTTGATGGTTTTTGCGACTGCACTTGAAGACGCTTTCAAAGTGATTGAAATTTTCCGTATTGACTGACCTTCATGTCTTTAAGTAATGATGGACTGTCATTTCTCTTTGCTTATTTGAGCTGTTCTTGCCATATTATGGACTTGGTGTTTTACCAAATATGGCTATCTTCTATATACACCCCCCTACCTTGTCACAACACAACTGATTGGCTCAAATGCATTAAGAAGGAAAGAAATTCCACAAGTTAATTTTTAAGAAGGCACTCCTGTTAATTGAAATGTATTCCAGGTGACTACCTCATGAAGCTGGTTGAGAGAATGCCAACAGTGTGCAAAGCTGTCATCAAGGCAAATGGTGGCTATTTGAAGAATCTCAAATATAAAATTTAAAAAATCTTCATTTGTTTAACACTTTTTTGGTTACTATGTGTTTCCATATGTTTTATTTCATAGTTTTGATGTTTTCAGTTTTATTCTACATTGTAGAAATATAAAAAAAAAATAAAAAAAACTCTTGAATGAGTAGGTGTTATAAAACTTTTGACCGGTAATGTACTGTATATAGTATGTACACGTATATATCATAAAGAGATCTATCTGTTCAAACCATGTTATAGGCTTTTTATCCATCTCCTGAGATCATTACTTTGTAGACATTGAGGACCACCTGCTTAAGTTAGCTTTCCCTCTACAGCAGAGGACCCTGGATCCATCTCCACTTCATCAGAAGCCGGTCACATAGCAACGCTCTTCATAAAAAATTAACACCACTGTTTCTATGACAATAGGTTCTGTCCTCTCCTTCCCTAGAGAGTGTTTTTGCTGACTGCTAATTCCAGGGTCACCTGTACTATTCTGCTTACCTCAGGGCTCTATACACTCATGTTTATTGTAGAGGCCAGCTGGAAAGACTGCAAACTAGCTGCACTTTGTTTTGTTTCACCTTTCTTCAATTGACATTTCTTTATATATATCCATAAAAATGACTGGCTGAGAAACGCTGCCTGCCTCTGTCTTTCGTCCCTACCCCAGACCCCTACACGTTCTCTACTATGGGACAGTTGGAGATGGAATTTGAATATTGAAACAATGTTGCAAATGTCGGAGAGACAGACTCAGAGAGACAGACAGCGAGGTTTATACAGATCTCCACTGTTGAAAACTAAATGCTAGTCTAAAAGAAATGTGAAATAATGTCTAGATTATTTTTAAAGTGGAGATCAAGTTTATAATTTCCCTGCCTGGGTTGATGAGACAATGGATTGCGCAGTCAGGTGGAACAGAGTAAATAGGCATTTTAACGTCATAGATTTAGCCAGCGGTAACTTGTAGAATAGACACCGGCTGGAATGCACTTTTAACCAATCAGAATTCAGGATTAGACCCACAATAAAGTTGTATAAACTTTATTAATTTGTGTTTCCTCCAGGGCTTGTACTCGTCAGTGATCTGTCCAGGCTTTGCGATGACCAACCTGACCTATGGTATCCTGCCTTCCTTCCCCACACTCCTCTGGAACCTGCACACACACACACACACACACACACACACACAAACACACACAATGGAGCAGAGGCTCTGGAATTTTCCACAGATAACATGACATCACTGGTATGTACTAGCACCAAAAAATAATTTGACCTCTCACAGTGAACCATTGAAACATATTACCTTTCTGTATTTTATTTATTTATTTTTATTTCACCTTTATTTAACCAGGTAGGCCAGTTGAGAACAAGTTCTGATTTACAATTGCGACCTGGCCAAGATAAAGCAAAGCAGTTCGACACATACAACGACACAGAGTTACACATGGAGTAAAACAAACATACAGTCAATAATACAGTAGAAACAAGTCTATATACGATGTGAGCAATTGAGGTGAGATAAGGGAGGTAAAGGCAAATAAAAGTCCATGGTGTCAAAGTAAATACAATATAGCAAGTAAAACACAGGAATGGAAGATTTGCAGTGGAAGAATGTGCAAAGTAGAAATAAAAATAATGGGGTGCAAAGGAGCAATATAAATAAATAGATAAAATAAAATAAATACAGTAGGGAAAGAGGTAGTTGTTTGGGCTAAATTATAGGTGGGCTATGTACGGGTGCAGTAATCTGTGAGCTGCTCTGACAGCTGGAGCTTAACGCTAGTGAGGGAGATAAGTGTTTCCAGTTTCAGAGATTTTGTAGTTCGTTCCAGTCATTGGCAGCAGAGAACTGGAAGGAGAGGCGGCCAAAGAAAGAATTGGTTTTGGGGGTGACTAGAGAGATATACCTGCTGGAGCGCGTGCTACAGGTGGGTGATGCTATGGTGACCAGCTAGCTGAGATAAGGGGGGACTTTACCTAGCAGGGTCTTGTAGATGACATGGAGCCAGTGGGTTTGGCGAGGTGTATGAAGCGAGGGCCAGCCAACGAGAGCGTACAGGTCGCAATGGTGGGTAGTATATGGGGCTTTGGTGACAAAACGGATGGCACTGTGATAGACAGCATCCAATTTGTTGAGTAGGGTATTGGAGGCTATTTTGTAAATGACATCACCGAAGTCGAGGATTGGTAGGATGGTCCGTTTTACAAGGGTATGTTTGGCAACGTGAGTGAAGGATGCTTTGTTGCGAAATAGGAAGCCAATTCTATATTTAACTTTGGATTGGAGATGTTTGATGTGGGTCTGGAAGGAGAGTATACAGTCTAACCAGATACCTAGGTATTTGTAGTTGTCCACGTATTCTAAGTCAGAGCCATCCAGAGTAGTGATGTTGGACAGGCGGGCAGGTGCAGGCAGTGATTGGTTGAAGAGCATGCATTTAGTTTTACTTGTATTTAAGAGCAATTGGAAGCCACGGAAGGAAAGTTTTATGGCATTGAAGCTTGCCTGAAGGGTTGTTAACACAGTTTCCAAAGAAGGGCCAGAAATATACAGAATGGTGTGATCTGCGTAGTGGTGGATCAGAGACTCACCAGCAGCAAGAGCGACATCATTGATGTATACAGAGAAGAGAGTCGGTCCAAGAATTGAACCCCGTGGCACCCCCATAGAGACTGCCAGAGGTCTGGTATTGATAGTACACACAGTATTATCACTAGGTTATTGGTTGTTAGATGCTCTGCATTTGTTGTGACTTAATCAAATCTATTTTTAAGAGTTTGATTCATCTGTGCCTCTTTTCATTGTGCAGTTCTGGCTGTTGCAAAAACCTGAGTTGCTGGATCCTTGGACTAAATATGTCACGCCCTGGTCTAAGTATTTTGTGTTTTTCTTCATGTATTGGGTCAGGCCAGGGTGTGGCATGGGGTTTTTGTATTGTGGTGTGTTTTGTCTTGGGGTTTTGGTGTGTATGTATTGGGATTGTAGCTAGTGGGGTTATCTATCAACGTCTATGGCTGTCTGGAGTGGTTCTCAATCAGAGGCAGGTGTTTATCGTTGTCTCTGATTGGGAACCATATTTAGGCAGCCATATTCTTTGAGTTTGCCGTGGGTTGATTGTCCTTAGTGTCGTTGTTCCTATCTCTCTCTTATCAATTTCAACCATATCAGCGTGGTTAAGTATTTATATTAATTTGGGTGATTATATTTAAGCAATAAGGCCAGAGGGGGTGTGGTATATGGCCAATATACGACGCATCGTGGAGTACCTGGATACAGCCCTTAGCTGTGGTATATTGGCCATATACCACAAACTCCCGAGTTGCCTTATTGCTATTATAAACTGGTTACCAATGTAATTAGAGCAGTAAAAATACATGTTTTGTCATAACGTGGTATACAGTCTGATATACGACGGCTGTCAGCCAATCGGCATTCAGGGCTCGAACCACCCAGTTTATAATACTTTTGAATTTTGAAGTGGTGGAATGTAACTATAGATGAATATTGGATCCGTCCAAATGATGAAATATTAAGTAATTATTCTATCTGACAGATGACAGGACTTCCGTTTCTATTCTTGTCAAATCCACTCTGACATGCCATCAGTCCCCTGCTGTGTCTGATTGCCTCTCTGTTCCCTCACAGATGGATATTGATGGGGACATGTCTGAGGCCCTGTATGATAAACTACTGGAACTGGAAGACAAAGTATGCAGGAAACTGAAGGAGGAAAAGAAGGGTATTTGAGCTACTCCACAGTAGCCTGATTGAAGGAACAGTGGATGGGACATAACTCCCATCTAATGGACTGAGACTCCTGTCCTGCAGACGACTGAGACGCGAGAAAGAATCTCATCTGATTGTCACTATCTCATTGATGGAAGTGATGAATTCTGTTTGCCTTAATTGCCTACATTGGGAGGCCTCACAGACAATGAGTGCTGCTGGTATTAGGTTCTGATTTGATTGCCACCATGTCACTCATTGATGCTGCTACTAATGTATTGTGTCTGTATTGCATGTGTTGTCAGACCTCACAAGGAATTCCACAAACACATTTGAAAGTATGTGTATTATTTGATGTGTCAAATAATGTAATAGCATTCCAATAAACCATATGGCTTTAATTAACATGTATGCACCACTGATAGCCCTGAATGACTTTGTGGCTTCAAAGTGGTAGACCTACACTGTAATGTCATCAATTAAGTGTAGTGATTTTGTTAATTTTAATCAGCATATAGGGGGACCTACTGTAAATGTATGATCCACTTCACATAATTGTTTCCCTGGCTTGCTTGTTTTTTTGTGCTGTGATAACAAGCAATCAAAAGGTTTCACCAGACATTGAAATAACACCAAAACTGCATATAGCCTACTCACAACATAGCCTACACAAAACATAGAAATATTCACAAGATATACCATCACTGGCTGAATAATGCCTAGTGCCAATCAATCCAAATTGTGCCATGATTGATTGCTGGCTTCACATAAGTCTGGTGCGGTCCCATCGTTAGGAGGCTGTCAGCAGTACTCTCCGCCCAAATGTTAACATAGGTGGTCTGTGTGATCCTGGCCTCTGTGGTGTCCCCACGGTGCATGTGGTAGTATATCTGCTCCGGGGGAGGGTGGGCACACACCCTGCAGCTGTCGTCCTCTGCCGGTGTCTGTAAGCATAGCTTCCTCGCTGAGTTTCAGGTTGCAGAATGCCCAAACCATCAGTTGTGTAAAGTACTTAAGTAAAAATATTTTAAAGTACTACTTAGGTAGCTCGGGGGGTTATCTGTACTTTACTATTTATATTTTTGACAACTTTTACTCACTACATTCCTAAAGAAAATAATGCACTTTTTACTCCATACATTTTCCCTGACACCCAAAAGTACTACATTTTGACAGGAAAATGGTCCAATTCGTGCACTAGTCAAGAGAACATTCTTGGTCATCCCTACTGTCTCTGATCTGGCAGACTCACTAAACACAAATGCTTTGTTTGTAAATTATTGTCAGTGTTGTAGTGAGCTATCCATAAAATTTAAAAAATACCAAGAAATTGTTCTGTCTGGTTTGCATAATATAAGGAATTAAAAATGGTTAATATTTTTACTTTTACTTTTGATACTTAAGTACATTTGAGCAATTCCAATTACTTTTGATACTTAAGTATATTTAAAACCAAATACTTTTAGACTTTTACTCAAGTAGTATTTTACTTGGTGACTTTCAATTTTACTTGAGTCATTTTCTATTAAGGCATCTTTACTTTTACTCAAGTATGACTTTTGAGTATACTTTTCCCACCACTGCAAACCATGCCGCAGAGAAACACACAAAACGAACCCATGACGAAAACCTTCATAAATGCAGATGTCCTTGTTCATGTGAATCCTGAGCCGCTATATGCTTTCGCAAAAGTTGTGGTGTAGGATTAAGATTTAGGTCATTGATGTGCATACACTTTCCATCCCCCATACACTTCTCTCTCTCAACAACAATAGGCTATAGGAAGCAAGAAGATATAATGCTGTGGAGTGCTCCAGACATCCAGACAATTAGATAGATATCCCGCCTGAGATTAATTAGAAAAGTTGTAAATTGCTTTGATCCTGCCTCATAGGAGAATCCCCTCTGCACCGTTAGATGTGATACCCTGACAGCTCAATCACTGTCACACTGTCCCATCCGCAGCATGGTGGAGATGATTAGCAACTGGCTTTTGCGGTCTCAAAATCATGAATCATCCTATTCACATGGGGGATAATTCTGCAGAGACTGTAAGATCTGGTTGAATAAAGGTTATTCTCCCCAACAATCGAGGCTCTCAATCTTGTTCGAATTTGCCATTTTATCTGTTCAGTAGCCTAGACTATTAACCAGAATAATGGCCTAATATTGTTCCCTTCACATTTTATTTTATTAACTTAATTTAAAGGTCTATCACTTTTCACATATTTATTTCAGAAGACAGCATTCTGTGATGGAGTAAAGTAAAACCTTTAACAGAACCAGTCATGGCCAGAATGGGCTGAGCACTGGGCAGCCAGGAAAAGTGGAGGTAAAATGGAGCTTCTCTCCTGTATAATAAAGATACTGATAATGAACCATCTTTCTTCTGTTGTGTAAAACTTAGTTGTCCTCATTTCTCAGTCTGGTTGATTCTCCCACTATAGATGTGGCTGTGACTATTAACTTGTCATCCCTCAATTGACAGACAGTTGGGGCTCAGGTGTCTTACTGCACTCCTAGCAGGAAAATACACCTATCTAGGTCTGGGTCCATTTTAATCAAATGTCTCGGAGTAGGAGTGCTTATTTAGAATCAATTTAGCCTTTCTATAATGAAACTGATTATTATGGACAGGACCTGCTCCTATATCAGCACTGTGAGGTGCTTGATAAATTCAGGCCCAGATCTCAGTGCTTCAGAGGCTACTTCACACAAATATAATTATTATACACTCCATAGGCTACAAACAGTAATTCAAACCCTGATTAGGCCTCTGTAATAAGATAGAGATCAGCGGTCCTGGCTCTTCTCTGACTGACAAGTAGCCTATGGCTGCCATCTGCTGCCCTCAAATGACCTTTCTTCTGCCTAATGATGATTACTGGTTCTTTTTTAGCTAGCAGCATACATCTAAAGTGGGTCGCACACTAGTCGGCCCTCACACTTTCTGTGTCACTGTAAGTTGCTGATCAGCCTTCCTGCCCATAGGCAATGAAATCATCAATAGCCCCTAGGTCCTATACACAGCAAAGCTACAACATTTGACTGAAAAAAAAGGTCACAAACTATTGACTGCTCTGAAATATGCACAGATGTCTCAGTTGACTACCAGAACAGTGTTTTAGATTTGAAAGACAGACTTGGTTATGCAGGCCAAATTACTATGGGCTCCCGAGTGGCGCAGCGGTCTAAGGCACTGCATCTTAGTGCAAGAGGCATCATTACAGTCCCTGGTTTGAATCCAGGCAATATCACATCAGGTCCTGTCCATTGGGAGTCCCATAGGGTGGCGTACAATTGGCCCAGCGTCGTCTGGGTTTGGCCATCATTGTAAATAAGAATGTGTTCTTAACTGACTTGCCAAGTTAAATAAAGGTTAAATTAATATATGGCAAAGAACTATGGAGGCTTTCTTTGGAGAAACGATGTAGCAAAGGGTTTGAAGGTGAGTATGGCTAGTGGGTGTGTGTATAGTATACAATTGGTTTAGATGATTATAGAAAGGCTGGGAAAGCTCTCCCACACAAACAAAATATATAATTGAACGCAAATAGAAAACTACAACAGATATAGATATATCATTCATGCTTGTCAAATGGAGAAACGCAAAAGCATTAACCCCGTCCATCGTTGTGGGTACTGTATTTTATTGAGTGATCCGCCCCTTATGTTTTCGCGAAACTCTCCCTCATCAAAGAACTACACGCCCCACCTGGCGCCAAAGTTGAGGCCCCGGATGTCTATCACGCCGGAAGAGAAGGAGGTCCTTTTCCCAGCCATCTTGTGGCATCATTTAGCGAAGTGTTCGCACCAAGCCTCGTAGAATCGGAGGAAAATCCTGCTGAAGGGGCGCCATCATGCCCGGACATATGCAAGAAGGTTTCGGCTGCGCCATAGCCAACCGATTCGACCAACTATTTGACGACGAGTCGGACCCGTTCGAGCTGTTGAAGGAGGCGGAGAACAAGAAGAAGGAGGCTCCTGTCCCTGGTGCCGCCAAGACCGCAGCCCAAGCCGCCAAACTCCAGAAAAAGGAGTCCCAGAAAGATAGAAAGATGGTCCCTGCTGATAAGAAAGATGAGCCTCTGGCACCCGTACCTCTGAAGAAAGATGGTAAGACTGTTTCCTGCAGTAAATGTCGGATTGGTCTGCAAAATCGCAGTTATCGCTGGATAGTTCAGCATTTAATGTTAGCTAGCAATGGTTTCAAACCCTCCATGAGGTCGACATGATTCCTTTAGTGCGTCAGTTCAGATGGCAGCTAAAGTTGATGAGCTTATCGCATTCGTTGCAAAAAAATGTGTCACAACAGTGTGTGGTAGTCTGTGTCCCCTGATAACGAACCTGCTGGCGAACTTGTTTTGCTGCCAATAAAACGCCTCTTAGGGGCCTTGTTTAGCCAGGATAATTAACTAGTTAATTAGCTAGCTAACGTTAGCTTACCAAAGTCAGTTTGTTTGCTAAATGCCGGTTGATCCGTGTTGGATAGGTAGCTACGTACTTGCTAAATGCACGATTGGCGAATTGTCAGTTTCGTGCAACTGAAATTGTTCACCTAACGTTAGCTAGCGAACCGTGTATTTACACATTGGTGTAAGCCAACTTCCACAAGCGAAGCGATCGTACTAAAAAAATGGGTTTAACTAGGCAAGTCAGTTAATACATTCTTATTTACAATGATGGCCTACCAAAATGCCGCCTCCTGGTTACTTTTGAGGGTCGTTTATCTGACGAATGAACGTAGATGGCTAGTCTTTCGCTACCCGCATTATTAACCCGCGTCGTGACCAACCTCGTGGCTTGGGGTGTACAACGGCACCACCACGTTCTTGACTAGGCAGGGAATTGCGTCATCTTGCGTGGCGTATCGCGGTTGTGAATAAGAATATGGGCGTTTGGTGTTTTTGTCAGATAACACAGCTTCACGAGCATGCTACTCAGTGAACACACAGGATACGACTATATCAATTGGACAAACAACTTGTTACATGTACGTTCTCGTATTAGTGAGCACTCGTACGTTACTGGCTAACTTTAGACGGGTCTACACAATCTGAAAGTAAAATAGGAGGCCCCTGTAGTGTGTTAGGACGTTCCATCCTACTTACACCAGTCAGTAACAAAGTCGAACATGTAAACCCGAGAGAAGAGGAGACAGGTGCATCAACGTGCATTCAGCTGCTGGGATGTAGGGGTGGGAGTCTATTTTGGTCAACAGTGGGAGGGACTTGTCAGACCATACTTAGGGGATGTTTCCATCTGCTAGTACTGGCATGGTGCATAATACAAAGTTCAATGTTAGTTCATAGGTTTATAAAGAAGTTGACATTTTAATTGTATTCCTCTGCATGTTAAATGAATAAGACCTTACATTCCAGTTCAGAATGTGAGTCCTGCTCACGTTTTTGGACTGGTCTTGAGAAAAGCTCTCGCTTTAATGACAGTAGTCACCAATTCACACCTCTGTTTTGGTTATTTTCACTAGCAAAGCTCTTGAGAAAATTACCCCTGTACTCCTTTTGTTTTTCAAAGAACCATAACCCCACATCATCAAATCAAATTTATTTATATAGCCCTTCGTACATCAGCTGATATCTCAAAGTGCTGTACAGAAACCCAGCCTAAAACCCCAAACAGCAAGCAATGCAGGTGTAGAAGCACGGTGGCTAGGAAAAACTCCCTAGAAAGGCCAAAACCTAGGAAGAAACCTAGAGAGGAACCAGGCTATGTGGGGTGGCCAGTCCTCTTCTGGCTGTGCCGGGTGGAGATTATAACAGAACATGGCCAAGATGTTCAAATGTTCATAAATGACCAGCATGGTCGTATAATAATAAGGCAGAACAGTTGAAACTGGAGCAGCAGCACGGTCAGGTGGACTGGGGACAGCAAGGAGTCATCATGTCAGGTAGTCCTGGGGCATGGTCCTAGGGCTCAGGTCCTCCTCCGAGAGAGAGAGAATTAGAGAACGCACACTTAGATTCACACAGGACACCGAATAGGACAGGAGAGGTACTCCAGATATAACACACTGACCCTAGCCCCCCGACACATTAACTACTGCAGCATAAATACTGGAGGCTGAGACAGGAGGGGTCACATTTTCTCATAAGGGGATTAATAATTCCTATGCTCTGTCCTGCTCCAGGACCTGGTCCCAGGAGGATGGGTCGCAGGCCTGAGGGTCAGGGCCCGGCTGGTGGACCGCCCCGTGAGTTCCAGGGCGAGGGCCGCCCCCCTACAGACAGACCCCCCCGGACTGACAGACGGCCACCACGCCGTTTCGAGAGGCCCCCCGGCGGAGAGGAGAAGCCTGGCGAGGGAGGAGAATTCTCTGTGGAGAAGTGAGTACTGGGTAGAGCAGGGGTATATTCAGTTTGCACCAAACAGGATCATTTTATTTTTTAAACCGATACTAACCCAAACAATAACACGACTCAGATCTGTGTGTGTGTCTGTGTGCATGCCTTTGTTCCACCCGAACAGTAACCCATCTGATTTTTACAAATAAATGTGTATTAGTCCTCATTTAAGACTTTGATACCCACACCGGCACTCTAATGTAGGACAGTACAGTTCTTTCCTTTTAAAATGGACACTAACCCGGCATTTATTGTGTTAACAAAAACAACCCCCTTCTCCATTTGACAGGAATATTTCCCCTCAGGCTGTCAGAGGTAACCCAACCACATCTTAATTATGGGGTCCACTTCACTACTTTTCAGCAGCAGAGAAAGTCACACCACCTTCACTGATAATTCCTCAGCTTTGCCTTGTCACTTAGCTTAACCTGTTACAGCACAGTAGAGTGTGTAGGGAAAGGGTGGTGTAACATATATAAACCCTGTTTGAATGCGTTTAAAATGCGTCCCTCCTTCCTTTGTGGAAAGAGTTGCTGGTCTATCATGAATAGCCAGGGGATTTTTGGGGGGGCTCGTAATCCAACAATGACTACGCTAAAGAAGCACAAGTTTTTTTAAAGTATTCAAACAGTGCCTAAGGCAGGGCTCTACAGTGTGACCTTTTTACTCACATATGTGCCTAAATATTTTGCTTTGTGCCCTGGAATTTTATTTTAGGCAGTGTGTCTAGAAAATGAAAGATTGAAGCTTTATTCCCTCAAATGTTTTTATTGTGCCCTGGAATTTCTTTGTCTATTTTTCAACTTATGCTCCCTCCCTAAAAAAAATGTCAGCGTAGAGTCCTGCCTAAGGAGAGAGAAGGTATGTTTGCTATAATACTGTTTCAGTGTAGTTCACAGTATTGGTCATATATAATGCATTGTGTTTTGGGTCATGCACTGGGGTCTGTTCGTTGGGATGTATAACAGTACAGATCGGTCAGAAAACTTGTCGGCTCTATTCATTACATTTCTATCTGCAACTTTCTGAATGTTTTCACCTCAATGAATACACATCAACTGTTCCCGCCTTTGGGGCAGGCTGCTGATTGGTTTGGTTCCTTGTCTGTCTTCCCAGGCCCATTGGGGAAAGGCCGATGAGAGGACGTGGTGGTGGTGGCGGCAGGGGCCGGGGATTGGGCAGCAGGGGCCGAGGCATGGGCAGGAGCGACGGCTTCGATGCCCGAGGAAAGCGTGAATTTGACAGACACAGTGGCAACGATCGATCGTAAGTCTTCTGTGTCGTGTTGTGAATTATGTAGCTAGCTTAACTCAAGGATGGATAAGACGTATCTCATTATTAGGCCTATTTCCTGCTCGAATGGAGAATCTCGGTTCTAAAGTTTTTAGTCCAGGGCTGGGAAACACGGGGTATATTGCTGCCACAGGTGGCCACTAGATTATCACCAGCTGATCTCTTAAACCATCAATATGAGCTAAAGACACAGCTGATCTCAATGGCAATCATCATCCGCCACCGATTTACCTCTACATAACGCAAATATCATGGTTATATCATGGTTATTTTAGTCGTGATTGCAACCAACATTTTCCAACACTATTTCGCCCTCTGGAGGGTATTATCATTGGAAAATGTATAATCTTGCTAGTTAACCAAACTACGGGTGATTTTTATCTGTTTTACAATCATTCTGTACAACTGAAATATAATATTTCCTTGTTTACCATGGCAAATCTTCTGTGCCAATTTACCCGACACACTATGAATGGAAAACTAATGTTGATGGTGTAGGCTACTCTTATTTTATTCATTTCTAATTTATGTAATCTATTAAATACAACTGTTTTTAAAATAACATTTTCTCATATGGCCATTTCTTATCAAGATCTTGGGGGGGTATCCCTGGACTGTCCAAGATTTGAAATGTGTAACTAGATCAAGTAAATCTTGATTGAGTTATCTTTATCAAAAGAAAATGTAGTCTATAAAGTCTTGAATGGCATATATTAATTTGCCATTTTAAGGTGAAGTGTTTGAATGAAATATAGGCCTCAATGTATTTTATTTTATACATTCATCAGCCTTGGTTTCCAATGCTCCTGATAGGTCAGTTTCATTGGGGGCGGGGAGTAGAGAATCTAGACCAGCGGTGTGGTATCATAATCGCTTGACATGGTAACGAGTGATCAACTGATCTGCTGTTTTATCCTTGTGTTTGTTTTTTATGTTATTGCAATCAAGCTTAGTTTAGCCCGCAGGTGCATGTAACCTCCCGCTAGTAGCGGTTCCGCCTGTTGGTTGCGAACGAGCCACAGTTTTGCGAACTCAGATTAACACTAATCCTGGACTAAAAATACATTTCAGTGGAGATTCTCCATTGAGCTTGCTTTGTAGTCCAGGACTACGCTTAATCTGTATCTGGGGAACTGGCCCTAGAAGTATAAGAACTGCTTATTTAACGTTTTCCCATCCAGGTTTGTCTCATTGAAATAAACTGATTTTTTTTGCTGGAGAGACTATTGAAGTGAAGGTGTGAGCTAAAGCCCAGACGTTGTTTCAGCAGCCAGAAAGGTGAGGAGAAGCGTGGAGGAAGTGGATCTCACAACTGGGGCACCGTCAAGGATGAGATGGGGTGAGTTACACTGCTGACCTAGCACAACACACCCTCTCTAAAAGACAGAGTATGTCTACAAACCTCAAGGAAGAGTTTTGATTTAACTTGTGTGGTTGTGTGTAAACTAAAGTCAACATGTTGAGTCAAGACACCCAGTCCCTATAATGTCCTGGTAGCATCACCTTTCAGCATATTGAATGTATGAGAATGAGTGATGTGGATGGGAAAGCCGTGCAACCACACAGGGCTGTTCATTTGGCGTTAATGTACAGGTGGAGCTAAGCTGATGTGGACACACTCGGGTGAAGCTAAATTTGTTTTTTCCCCTCTCCACAGCGAGCTTGACCAATCAAACGTGACGGAGGAGACCCCTGAGGGAGAGGAGCATCTGCCCGCCGACTCGGAGAATAAGTGAGTAGATAGGGCTGAGCCTTCTACCACATCTCCCTCTTCTCCCCTAAGTGTGCACTTGTTCTCTCCTTTGCAGGGATTTAACAGTGGGCTGGATGGCTTTTCCATTTTCTACCCAGTTGCGTGTTCTGACAGTTCTGTTTTCTAATCTGTCTGTTGTAGGGAGAATGAGGTTGGTGAACCTAAGGAAGTGGAACCCAAGGAGATGACTCTGGATGAATGGAAGGCCCAGCAGGACAAAGAGAAAACCAAGGTGGAGTTCAACATCCGCAAGGCCAACGAGGGAGCTGACAGCCAGTGGAAGAAAGGATACGTGCTGCACAAGTCCAAGGACGTGAGTGGACCGTCTAAACCACAAAACTGACTTGGCCTTTGTTTTGTTTTCCGTAACCTCCTAACTCAATTTTCTTCCCTCTCTCTCCAATAAAGGAGAAGAAAGATGATACTCTGATTGAAGCTGCAGTGGAGGCTGAGGGAGTCGCCCCTAAGGTGAGGTCTCTCCTCACACCCACAAACATGTACGTCAAGATGACTGAATGTGATTGACTTGTGTGCAGGAAACAAATGCTCTCCCCCCCCGTCTTTCAGACAGAGGATGATCACCACTTCCGGAAGCCGGCCAATGACATCACAGCCCAGTTGGAGATAAACTTTGGGGACCTGGGCCGCCCCAGCCGTGGTCGTGGTGGACCCCGTGGTGGCAGGGGGGGCCGTGGGCGCGGGGAGGGCAGAGGAGAGTTCCGGGGAGAGTTCCGCGAGCGTGAGCCCAGAGAGCCCCGCGAGCGTGATGGCGGAGCACCCACCAGGCCGGCCCGCGGAGGCCGGACTGACAAGGTATACAAGGACTAATGCTACAATGAACATAACATGCAACAATTTCAAATATATTACTGGGTTACAGTTCATATAAGGAAATGAGTCAGTAGAAATAAATTCATTAGGCCCTAATCTATGTATTTCACATAATTGGGAATACAGATATTCATCTGTTGGTCACAGATAAATAAAAAATAAAATAAAAAGTACACGCGATCTGCCTGGTAGAGTTAACTAGAATTCATCCCAGAAGAGAACACACTTCACACATTATGTGCACAAATTTGTTTATCCGTGTTAGTGAGCATTTCTCCTTTGCCAAGATAATCCATCCACCTGACAGATGTGGCATTCAAGAAGCCGATTAAACAGCAGTATCATTACACAGGTGCACCTTGTGCTGGGAACAATAAAAGGCCACTCTTAAATGTGCAGTTTTATCACACAACACAATGCCACAGATGTCTCATGTTTTGAGGGTGCGTTCAATTGGCATACTGACTGCAGGAATGTCCACCAGAACTGTTGCCAGAGAATTTAATGTTAATTTCTCTACTATAAGCCACCTGCAATGTTGTTTTAGAGAATTTGGCAGTATGTCCAACCGGCTGCACAACCGCAGACTGTGTATGGTTTCTTGTGGACGAGCGATTTACTGATGTGAACAGTGGGGTTATGGTATGGGCAGGCATAAGCTATGGACAACAAACACAATTGCATTTGATCAATTGTCAATTTGAATACACAAAAATACCGCAACGAGATCCCGAGGCCCATTTTTCTTATGCATCTCGTTTACAGATACGTTATCTGTATTTCCAGTTATGGGAAGTCCATCTTTTTTTTTTTTTTTTTTTTTTTTTTTTTTTTTTTTTGCATTATTTATTTAAATTGACTGATTTCCTTATGAATTGTAACTCAGTAAAATCTTTAATTCATGTTGTGTTCATCTTTTTGTTTAGTGTTATTACTAATGGTCTGTTATGGCAAGAATTTATACGATTTAAAGTTGAGAGAATTTGGATTGTTTAAGTACAACATATATGGTCATAATTTCACTGTATATGTCTGCTCAATCTCATTCCTTCTTGTTTTCCTAACCCTCCTCCCAGCCGAGCGGGGTGATCGTGCCCAACGTGGATGACCCCGAGGCCTTCCCGGCCCTGGCCTAAGATGAAGCGGCTGCCCCATAGACCCCCAGGCAGACCCCTAGGCCCCTCTATGAGGCTTGCATGTTTCTGGATCCTTCAGCAAAAATTATATGATGGAGAAGACTGTCATGGCCCATGACACTTGCATCTGAGGACTGAATTTTACCCGTTTTATTAAAAAGAAAATAAGGAAAAAAAACAGATGGGAGAAGAAAAAATTTAAATAAAAAAGAAAAGGACTTCTTGCTACTTCCGGAGCAAATTATTGGTAGAGGTTTTGTACTTAGAAACAAGGTAGCAGGGACGTTTTCATACAGTATTTTTTTCAGAGATTATGCGTTCTTCATTAATACTTTTTTTGTATTGCTGCTTGAAAATACGCATTTCCAAATATAAGGTATGAGAAAGTTGTAATTTGAGCTTGTGGTGTCCCATAGCTTGCTTTGCTATATGATCACTCCAAACCAGGCTGTGCAGGGATGGAACCCAAGCCAACTAGCTCTTACCATACTGGGTATTTCTGAAGAGGTTACTGTATCATCGCTCAGTGACATTTCAAGGACTTTACTTTAGTTTGCAGTTTTGTGTTATTTTTTTTTAAGCTAAGGCCTAGACCTCTATGATATAGGCCTGGAAAAGAAAAATAAATTTATGGTAAGAGATCTTGAGGTGAGATATTATTTCTGGTGGTGTGGATAGGGACATGCCTTGGATTGTTGATCTCCATTTTAACTATTTAAGTGTAGATACACTTAACACTTTTAAAGTGGAGCCTAAATCAGTTGTTTATTAAAATGTATTTTGTATAGAAAAGAGTTTCCAAAGGACTCAATAGCAGGGGGAAGGAATACTTCAATGGTTTAAAATGTATCCCTCTGACATATTTAGCTCGTTGCTCTATAGGTGAACCGTTCCCCCTGTACGGTTTCATTTAACCCCTCTTGAGCTGCGTCTCAATGACAGTGGCTTCCTCTCCTTGTTTCCTCCATCTGCACTGATGTGAAAACAGATTTGCCACATCAGTTCAGCTCAGGTAAGGAAAAAAACAGGAAGCCACTGAGACTTGTGATGCAGCTAAGATCCTTTGGAAGCCCTCAGACCTTCTCACACTGTTTACACACCATTCCAGGGCTGCATTCAGCAGTGCACCACATTGTGCAACGTTCAGATCGAAATGCATTGTATAGAACAGACAGTGAGGAGTCGTCATCTTTACTCATGGCATTTATCTGCAACACTGTACATCGCACCCTGCTGAACGGGGCCCAGTATACTGATAACAATGTGAACCTGCTCCTGCAGTATTTCCTGTGGTGGTTGAAGATCCTCCATTTTGATTTCCCCTCTGGCTCCCTACTGCATAATTGCTCTGAAAGAAATTGTGTGTGGGTCAGCCTAGTGTTCTACAGATGTGTGAATCCTAACCCTGCCATTATAGACCTCCGTCGGTAAATAAAGATGGTCGATTCATTTTTGCATTGTGATGACTTCAATTCCGACACATACATAACTACAGAATCACATACACACGAAAAGCTGTGTTCTTTAAATAAATTCACAGATAAAAGTGCAATTGTGTGGCAAAGGTCAAATAAGAGTCAGGACCTTTCTGATTTTTTTGCATAGTCTGGATATTGATATATCCAATGCTGTTTAATGGTGCACTGGGTCCGGAGTATAGTAGAATTCAAGAAATGTTATTTTTAAGGGCCGATTGCATGAATTCTGAGGACACTGTAGCATCATTGTTCCCATAAATACAAAGGAGGATGTCTCTCCTCATACCTCTGGCACTTTAGCCAGACTGCACCACAGAGCCAGTCAGGAGAGAATACATACAGGTCAAGGGTGCCAATTAAAAGTCAAGGGGTGTGTCTGTCTGTGCCTTTTGGATTACTCTCTCTCTACAGAGAACCCCTGTGGTTCAAGTCAAGAGCTACCCTTCCCATTTCAGTCTGCTCTGTGCATATCTGAAAGTGACAGAGCCAGCAGTCAAGAGAGTTTTTCACAGTATGTCATAAAAAAATCTTACATGTATTAGATCCAGTACAATGGAATAACTAAGACCTGAATTTGAATGCAGCGTGTTCTGATTCCTCCTTCTCTTTCTGTCAAGCAGGGTCAACCAAAAACACTTGGCCTGATGGTTCATGCAGATACTGGGGAAGCAACATAGAAATGTTTTGATCCCTTAAATGATTTTACTATTAAATGACCCATATCACAACCCTCATACCTCTTCACAAAAATGTACCTAAATCAATTTTGGGAAAAGGATTTCACTCACAAAAGACATGGCAATTTATTTTTCCAGTTAGAAATAGTAGGCCGTGCATCAAATAACTATCAGAAAAACGAACCCTCAAATGCACTATTGCATTTTGTAAGTTATCTGCAGGTGGCTTATTGTGAATGCACTCAAATATCAAGTCATTATCAGGTTATGTAAACTCAACGTGGGATTTGTCTTAATGTACAGTATATGAAAGTGATGCTATGAAAAGGATTCTTTCACATTATCAAGCTCACTGACTGACAAATCACTGCCTATTACTGTGATTAAAAAGAGCATATGAAACATTGTTTTCATGAGGCCTACCTGTGCCCCTTCCTTTAAGCATCTCTGTTCGAATACCTCTCCTTTCCTTCATACCACATAGAGCCATTTGCGGATCTTTTCAGTGTCCATGTGAAAGATAGTTATTGCGAGACAGGAACATTTGTTAGCTTAAAAAAAAAATGAACACCCATGTAAAATAAAGGCCTGCAAGCTCACACTTAAATTTAGAAAAAAATCATGTAAAATCATGTGAGATGAAAATGGACAAACTAAAGGGTGTGCAATATAGATGGGTAGTCAGTGGACATTCTGAACCTTGTTTGAAGTCATTAGGTCACACGACCAAGGAGCTATTGACATTTCTTTTTTTGAAAAATGAATGTAAAATCTTGAGATGAAAATGGACAAACTATAGGGTGTGCAATGTAGAAGGGTAGTCAGTGGACATTCTGAGTCAAGTAGGTCAAATGACCAAGGAGCTATTGAAATTCGAATGTCAAAAAAGTTTGTACTTTGTTTACACTCCCTAACTAATTCAACAAGGAATACAAAACTATTGTGAAAATAAGACCTGTGCAATGTTGTGAGCAATTTTTCCAACACCATGACACTTATTTGGAGTCTGTGGCTCAAGTGGTTTGAATGCGCGAATATCCAACTTGAAACTGTCTTTACCTCGGTAATTTCTGCAGTCTTGAAAGGCTGGCATCAACATGGCCGAACGAGAGGCTGCCAGTGATTTATAGAAATCTACAAACCGCTTTCTGCCGTGTTAACTTTTTTCTACGCATGATTACTTCTAAGCTGTGTTCAAATACCCATACTAACATACTGTATATTACATACTTAATGAGTATATACTACATGCTATTAGTATACTGTAAACGAACAGTATCCTTTTAGTTGAGCGAACTAACATATTTGTTACAACGGCAGTCAAAGCACCCAAACTAACGTTGGCTAGCTTGCTAGCTACTTCCAGACACAAATGAGAGGTACCACTCTGACTGTGTAGCTGTCAACAATTTAATTACGCTTTTTTCCGACGTTAACTGACCCCAGCCATATTCAACCGGTGTTGAGCGCTCGTAAGTGCATTATTCTGCCTCTGGTAGCGACGTTACATCCAGATGAGTGTGCTCGGAAATTGGAGTAGGGAGCCAGAGAAAATTTTGGAAAGCACCCGAATATCCATTGAGAACACACACCGACTATACTATTTAGCTAAGAATGACGGGAATAATCAAGTCAAGTACACGTTGGGTAGCCTATATTTAATATACTGGCAAGTTTGATGTAGTTAGCCTGTAGTTAATATACTGGCAAATTTGATATATAAGTAGCAAACTAACGTTTGGTAGCTTGTTATCATAAAGGGTAACGTTTCATACTGCTGTAATGATATGCTATGTGGTTCGTAAGGACAGCGTAGGTAACGTGTGAGTTATTTGAAAAGTATTTACTTCATTACATTGCACAACATTTTGTTAACATTTGTCATAATTCGTTTTAAAAAATGAATTTGTATCCGCTATCGTTGGACTTCGGCTGCGAAGTTTTCTCCATTTTCTTCAAATCTGAAAACGATGTGACGCCACGCCCATTTCTTGAAGAACTGCATTGTGGGCCCTAAAGTACGTAAATAGTCATTAAAAAAATATATATATATTATTTATTTGTATTAACAAATTAATACAGAAAGTACATGAGGGAACACAAGTATATATAGATTATAAACAATGGACAAACGAGCTAGGGGGTACAATATCACATTACAATTACACAAGGACCTTAAGGGACATACATACACTTACAATTCTTACAGCTTTTTTGTTAGAAGAGTATTTAACTGTTTTAAAATACAGTTCAATTTATTTTTGTAGGGTAAGAAAATGTGGCTTTTTATTTGTAAATTTACATTTGTGTATATGAATAATGAAATTAATTACATAAATGTTTCAGCT
Organism: Oncorhynchus tshawytscha; assembly: GCF_018296145.1. Lineage (NCBI taxonomy): Eukaryota > Metazoa > Chordata > Actinopteri > Salmoniformes > Salmonidae > Oncorhynchus > Oncorhynchus tshawytscha. The sequence continues at coordinate 30,746,904 of NC_056429.1, read as the reverse complement.
TATTTATATCGTATGTAAAGAATCCAAGCAGTACATCTGTCCACAATCGTGTAAAATCTTCATAAATGTGTTCAATTATAAATCTACTGATGTCTTGCCACAGTTTTCTTACATGAATACAATGCCAAAAAAGATGCAACACTGTTTATGGGTGGTCATTACAAAAATCATTTTACTTAAGGCCCTTGGAAATGACATGCATATCTGCAGTTATAAAACAATTGTAATGCAATATATCTATATACAAATCAAAAGGTGTTCATTTGTGGAAAGTGATTTATATTTGTGAATATATTTGGCATGATATTGATCCAGGTCTGCCTTCTGTAAGTATGTACATAGTCAAAGATATCCCCAAGTATCTCACCACACGGATTTATTGATAATATCTGTTGGAAAAAAGTTTGGATGTTGCCACACACATACCTACTTGTTAACAAAATGAAGGAAGTTTCCTTTAAAATTATTTATAAATATTATCCTGCCAACCACTATATGAAGAAGTTTAAGGAAAACATCAACTTAAATGGCTCCTTTTGTAATTACCACCCAGAAACAGTGTTGCATCTTATTTGGCATTGTATGCATGTAAGAAAACTGTGGCAAGACATCAGTAGGTTTATTATTGAACACATTTCTGAAGATTTTACACTATTGTGAAGAGATGTACTGTTTGGATTCTTTATATACAATAGAAATAAGCTGGAACATTTTTATGTAATTCATTTCATTATTCTTTTGGCCAAATTTCATATACACAAATGTAAATTTACAAACAGAAAACCACAGTTTCGTACCCTACAAAAATACATTTAACTGTATTATAAGACGGTTAAATGCTCTACTAACAAAAAAGCTGTTAAAATTTTGAGTATATGCATGTCCCTTAGGGTCCTTGTGTAATTGTAATGTGATATTGTACCACCTAGCTCGATTGTCCATTGTTTGTAATCTATGTATGCTTGTGTTCCCTCATGTGCTTTATGTATTGTTTCGTTGTTAATAAAAAATAATAAAATAATAATAAAAAAATAAAAAAAGTATCTCACCACACAGGTCACTGAGAACAAGTAGTCACTGCGCCTGCTCAGATCCAGGTGTTTTGTGAGGAGAAAATGTCTGCAGTGCTACTACAAGCTCTGGAGCGCGCTGAGATAACGAAACTCCCGAAAGCTGTTCAAAATAAACTGGAAAAGCTCGTCTCTGATCTGCAATATGAAATAGATTTCCTCAAGTCACACCAGGAGCAATTTAGAGTCGATAGTGGTAAGATATGGCCGAATAGGAGGTCATTATATGTGTACAGCCCCAGCTAACTACGTAGTAGGATAACGCGTGGATGGCCTTGACCGGCAGCATCGACAACTGTTTACTAGCTAGTTTAAGGCAGAGGAATATGATGGATTCAAAAATAGCTTTCCAACATTGTTTATCAACCATGTCTAAATTGCTTTGCTACTGTAACTAGCTAGCGTTAGCTGTACTGTCTGGCGTAACCTGGTGAATGAATGACTGAGTAGGGTAACGTTAGCTCAGGATCTCCAACCCTGTTGCTGGAGCGCTAACGTTACTGTCCTGTATGTTCTCACTCCAACCTCAGTTGAAACTGACCTGATTCAGTGTATCAACCAGCTAATTATTCGAATCAGGTGCTCTAGATTGGGGTGGGAGCGAAACCCTGCAGGTCGGTAGCTCTCCAGGAATAGGATTGGAGAGTCCTGCGTTTCCTTGTTGAAAACTTCTCTACTCTCTGTCCCTATAGCTAGCTAAACATGGAAGTAGCTAGGCAACTTCATTAAAGTATTTTGAGTTATAATTTAGCTTTCAAGACGAGAGCAGCCAAGTTGACATGTGTTGTTGTCACTCTTGCAGAACAACAGTTCTTTGAGAAAGTGCAGCGTCTTGAGCAGAGTCAGGAACAGTTTGTGACCCAGACTGAACAGCACCACAAACTCCGAGAGGAGTTCACCAAGATCAGTAAGTGGAATTAGTTACATGATCCAGCCAAAGTCTCTTTAATGACTGCTGCATACATGTAAACACTAGTATGTGATGCATGTTTTGCTATTTACTGACCATGACTAAAGAATGGGGGATGGCAATCTACCATTTCATGAAATTGCTCTTCTTTTCTATAGATGAAGAACTCAAGAGTGTGCGGGAAAATAATAAAAAGTGTGAAATCAACCAAGAAAAGTTTACATCTGAACAGGTGAGACTCATGATCTTGTCACCTCTTTGACGGTTGGTGTTGACACCTTTTGGGGCTTAATATAGATGTACACATTTCTATTATAGGTCCAGTTCTCAAAAGCCAAAGATGAACTGGAGTCAGAGAAGAGGGAGCTTGTGCATACACTGGAGAAGAGATCTCAGGAAGTGGACTATCTGAGTGGTATGGATGAATCTATGTGGAGGGACACACACACACACACACACACACACACACACACACAGTCTTTATCTAATGTCTATGGGATTTATTTGATCATCAGAGGACTTGCAGCACCTCAATAACAAAGTGGCAGAAGTCAATACAACAAAGATGGGGCTGCAGCTCAAGCTGGACGAGCTCGAATCCTCAGAGGTCAACATCAAGGTGAGCCTATTTGAATGTTCTGTAACTTGTGAACTCTTAGGACCCATCTCTTAAGGAAGGTGTTAAAATGATCCAATACATCATATGTGTAATCCACACTGTTGTGCCTATTACCTCCAGTACCGTGAGAAGCGTATGGCGCAGGAGAAGGAGCTGTTGCAGGACCAGACGGCCTGGCTGAATGGAGAGCTCAAGGCTAAGAGTGAGGAGCTGCTGGCCCTGTCACGTCAGAAGGGCAACGAGATCCTGGAGCTCAAGTGCAGCCTTGAGAACAAAGAGGATGAGGTATGACCAAGACAAGCCCAATAATGGAACTCCTTATAGTCCAAGGACCTTACATGTTCTGTTACAGGTGAATTGGCTGTGGAAGCCAAAACAGCCAAATACTCCATCTAAAAGTGAATTGATTCTCAATTGCGATACAGTTCTAGGAACATAATACTATTTTCATATTACATCAATGTAATTTCTCGAATGCAAATTTTTCACATACATAACCGTTTTTACCACGGTTGCAGCCGACAGTATTTCTCATTGACAACACATTTGTGGCGTCAGTCTTCTGTTTATACACAGGTGTTCGGAGACGCAGACACCTAATTAGCACTGGCGGTCCAACTCTGTCTTCCGTCTGTTTTCTGTCAACAAGCTCTGTAACATGAAAGAATGGTCACGTGGGAATCCTACCGCTATAAAGATGTGAAGTTATTTAACCTTTTTCGTTTTTTGAAAATGATTTATCGCTGATATGAACATTCCTTATGTTTTCAAAGCAGTGCTGCAAGCGATGCGTGTTAACGTTTAGAGCAAGCATCAGGGCTCTTAACAAAACTCCATGGCATTGTTGAATACTCATTTATGATTGGCTTGAAGGACATTCTATAGCATCCATTATTTCCCTATTGCGCATGGTGTATCAGCACGGTAGAATTCAATGGCTATAGATATTCTGATCTGTTCTATTGAGCTGTTTCTGAAAGAAAAAGTTGAATTGAAAACATTTGACATTGTTGAATTCGATTTTCATAATAGCAAGCTAGGACTTGATGGTTTAGTTAGCTAAACTAGCAATTACGTTTGGATACCATGGCAACTACTGTATCTATCTAGTAAACTTGCTAGTAGCTACTTCAGTGGATGTTGAACACATTTCTACCTGCAAATGTGTTAAATTATAGCCATGGTATAAAAGGGATAATCCATTTGTGGCTCTGCGTTCTCTGGAAAATAATGCAACTCCGTGGAAGGTCAGTTCCATTCCACCTTCCACGTCGTTCATTATTGTCTAGAGAACGCATAGCCCCTCGTTGATTATCCGTCGTTCATTATTTTCTAGAGAACGCATAGCCCCTCGTTGATTATCCGTCGTTCATTATTTTCTAGAGAACGCATAGCCCCTCGTTGATTATCCGTCGTTCATTATTTTCTAGAGAACGCATAGCCCCTCGTTGATTATCCGTCGTTCATTATTTTCTAGATAAAGCTAACGTAGTTAGCGTCTGAATGGGGTAAACCAAGACATAACAGTAAAAAAAACATTATTTTTCTATCACAAATAGTTATGTTGGGACAACTGTACATGCTGGTTTCATATTCATCTATTGAGTATGTTTTTGATATGACAATGTCTCTAAACTATTACCTGACTGGTTTATCCCCATTTACTGTGTCAACATTATGTTTTCGGTTGTTTTTGTAGTTGAACAGAGTCCAGGACCAAGTGACAAGTTTAAAAACTTCAAGTGAAAGCCTTCAGAAGCAGACTGAAGATATGATCAGCAAACTGAAAGAGGCTAAGGAGCAGCACGCTAGCATGGAGGAGAAGTTTAGGAATGAGCTGAATGCCAACATAAAGCTCTCTAACTTGTACAAGGTATGTAGAACAAGTCTAGGATTTGCTTTCAATTCCAATGAGTACTCTATAGCTCTCAAAATCAGTCATGATTACAGATGTTGCTAATTTGATTGGTACATTTTTTTTTTGCTTTTCAAATCAAATCAAATGTCTTTGTCACATGCACCAAATATAACGGGTGTATATTTTACCGTGAAATGCTGACTTATAAATAATCCCTTTCTCAACAATGCAGAGTTAAAAAGTAAGGAATATTAGCACACAAAAAAAGGAAACACAATAAACACAATAAAATAACGAGGCTATATACAAGGAGTACGGTAGGGGTAAAAGTAGTGATGCACCGATATGACATTTGTTGTCCGATATTTTCCTTGCCAAAAACTCGCTACCAGTATTTAAAATTTTAGCAGCCCTTTAAGCATTCTAGTACAGTTAAATAGTTAATAATAATAATACACACACAATAATAATACACACACACATGGATGAAGCGGTCTAAGGCACTGCATCTCAGTGCAAGAGTCATCACTACAGGTTCGAATCCAGGCTGTATCACATCCGGACGTAATTGGGAGTCCCATAGGGCGGCGCACAATTGGCCCAGCATCGTCCGGCGTAGGCCGTCATTTGTAAATAAGAATTTGTTCTTAACTGACTTGCCTAGTTAAATAAAGGTTACACACACACACACTGACCAAAAAGTTGTTTTGTTGGTATTTACGTATGTCCCCATTAGCAGTAAAACATAAACAAAACCTATTTCTTTCACTTGCTGTGTTGTTTTGTTGTTCAGTCGTTTCATTCTCAACCAGGATTTCTATGGAATGCCGTTTGGGTCTTTGCATGTCAAAAAAGATACACGTCAAATAGTGTCATAAGCTTGTCGACCAATCGGGACCTGTGTATGACTGCACGTCGCATAATTTAATGCTTTCATACATTTTTTGTGTAGTTATTACACATTGAATACACTCACTCGTATTTCATATGTCACAACGATTCATCGATACGTATGCTATGATGCTGGTGAAGTTGTCTCAAGCACCTACTGTGCTGGTCATAAAAAAAATATTGTTTCCATCCATGAGCTAGCTATGTTCTTTCCCAAAAGCATAGCTACTGAAACAGATTGTCGTTTTGCTATCTTTAGCTAGCTAACTATATAGCTAGGTGTCATCATCTAAAACAAGTTCTTATTTGATTAATGGTGGTCGGACCCATCAATGTGAAGCAAGCCATAATAAGGATTAGCCACAATAGTGGACATTGCGGTTAGCCTTCAAAATAAAAGTGTATTTTATATTAAACCTTTATTTAACTAGGCAAGTCAGTTAAGAACAAATTCTTATTTACAATGATGGCCTACCGGGAAACGGGTTCTTCTGCCTTGTTCAGGGACAGAACTATAGATTTTTACCTTGTCAGCTCAGGGATTTGATCCAGCAACCTTTCAGTTACTGTCCCAATGCTCTAACCACTAGGCTACCTGCCGCCCCAAAATATGTAATTGACAGTGATGCAAATAAATACCAATAGTAGAATTTTGCCATAATTGAATAGAACCCCCTGAACAAGTTTGGAATGTTATATAAAATCAACAAAAGACCATTTTTTAATTTGACAGAAATTTGTTGAAATCACACTGGATGTATTATACTTTAGAATTAAATTGGGGGCATACTTATTTCACTCTACAGCCTTACCCCATGTCATTGATCCACAATCCATAGGTATCAGTCTACTCAGTGACACCCAGAGAACATTAGCATCGTAGCTCTTATTGCGGGACTCTGAAACAACTGTGAATTGAGCCACATGTATTGTCAACCTGTGTGTATTGAACACTATACCCGAGGAAAAACTATACTGCGTGGATGTTCAAATAAGAACTGTCTTATAAATTAGGGTTATTTTAGATGACGACACCTAGCTATATAGTTAGCTAGTTAATGATGTGATACAGCCTGGATTCGAACTAGGGACTGTAGTGACGCGTCTTGCACTGAGATGCAGTGCCTTAGAACGCTGCGTCCGTGCATATGTTAACTATTTAACTTTACTGGAATGCTTAAAAGGCAGCTAAAAATTTTAATATCGGTTATCGATGACGGGTTTTTTGTCAAGGAAAATATCGGTATCGGCCAAACATGTCTGTGCATCACTACTGCGAATACAAATACCTTAAAGGGTAGGGACGTGGATCGGAAACAGTTAGTATTTGTTGTAACCACCGTTTTGCTTCATGCAGCACGACACATCTCCTTCGCATAGAGTTGATCAGGCTGTTTATTGTGGCTTGTGAAATGTTGTCCCACTCCTCTTCAATGGCTGTGTGAATTTGCTGGATATTTACATTTTAGCCATTTAGCAGACTCTCTTATCCAGAGCGACTTAGTGCATTCATCTTAAGATAGCTAGGTGGGACAACAACACAGCACAGGCATAAAAGTACATTTCTCCTCAACTTGGCTATCAGTAGAGTCAGAGCTAGAAGGTGTGGGGGGGTCAAGTGCTGGTTGAGGTGAGGAAGAGGATTATTTAAGATACTGTTTGAAGAGGTAGGGTTTCAGATATTTTCAGAAGATGGGTAGGTACTCTGCTGTCCTAGCTTCAAGGGGAAGCTGGTTCCACTGCCAGGACAGACAAGAGCTTGGACTGGGCTGAGCGGGAGCTGCCCCCCCCCAGGTAGAACGGAGTGATCGGGTTGGGATGTAGGGTTTGCGCATACCCAGGAGGTAGGGAGGGGCAGTCCTCTTGCAATTCCCGTAGGTAACCACCATGGTCATGTAGTGGATGCGAGCTGGAAGCCATTGGAGTGTGCAGCCAGTGACTGGAAGCCAGTGGAGTATGCAGAGGAGCGGGGTGACATGAGAGAACTTGGGAAGGTTGAAAACCAGGTGGGCTGCTGCTTTTTGGATAAGTTGCAGGGGTTTGATTGGTCAAGTGGGAAGCCCAGCCAACAGCAAGTTGCAGAAGTCCAGGCTGGGGAGGACAAGTGCCTGGATTAGGACCTGCACTAATTCCTGTGTGAGGTAGGGTCATACTCTATGGATGTTGTAGAGCATGAACCTGCAGGAGCGGGTCACTGATTTGATGTTTAAAATATTTTTAAAAACAGGGTTTTGTCCAGGGTCACGCCAAGTTTCTTTGCACTCTGGGAGGTCGACACTGGAGTTGTCAACTGTGATGGAGGCCTTTGAGCAGGCAGGCCTTCCCGTGAGGAAGAGCGGTTCAGTTTTGTTGAGCTTGAGGTGGTGGGTCGACATGCAAGTTGAGATATCTGCCAGGCACGTAGAAATGTGTGTCGCCACCTGAATGTCGGGGGGGGTAGTTGACATCCGTATAGCAATGATAGGAGAGACCACGTTAGGATATGATGGAGGCGAGTGACTTGGTGTATAGAGAGAAAATGAAAGGGCCTAGAATTGAGCCCTGGGGGGCAAAATTGGTGAGAGTACGTAGTGCAGACACAGATCCTCTCCACTTCACCTGGTAGGAGCGGCCTGCCAGGTAGGATGCAGTACAAGAGTGTGCATATCCTGAGACGCCCAGCCCTAGGAGGATCTGATGCGTTCAGTGTCGAAGGCAGCGGAGAGATCTAGAAGGATGAGAACAGGGGAGAGAGAGTCAACTTTGGCAGTGTGGAGAGCCTCCATGTCACAGAGTAGAGCAATCTCGTTGAGTGACCCGTCCTGACTGGTTAGTGTCAAGATGATTGTTCCGAGAGAGATAATGAGAAAGTTAATCAGAGACAGCAAGCTCAATTGTTTTACAAAAAAATGAAGAAGTGAAAAAGGTCTATAGTTTTTAATGTCAGTTGAGTCGAGTGTTGGTTTCTTAAGGAGGGGACGCATCCAGTGGTATTGGCGGGAACTGGAACATGCTGTCCTACACGTCGATCCCAAACATGCTCAGTGGGTGACATATCTGGTGAATATGCAGGCTATGGAAGAACTGGGACATTTTCAGCTTGCAGGAATTGTGTACAGATCCTTGCATTATCATGCTGAAACATAAGGTGATGGCGGCGGCTGAATGGCACGACAATGGGCTTCAGGATCTCATCACAATATCTCTGTGTGTTCAAATTACCATTGATAAAATGCAATTGTGTTTGTTGTCAAGTAGCTTATTCCTACCCATAACCCCACTGACACCATTGTGGCACTCTGTTCACAATATTGACATCAACAAACCGTCATACACACTGTCTGCTATTTGAAACTGGGATTTATCATGAAGAGGACACTTCTCCAGTGTGCTAGTGGCCATCGAAGGTGAGCATTTGCCCACTGAAATGCCCACTGAAATCAGTTAGGATGCCGAACTGCGGTCAGGTCAAGACCCTGGTGAGGACGACGAGCACGCAGATGAGCTTCCCTGAGACGATTTCTGACAGTTTGTGCAGAAATTCTTCGGTTGTACAAACCCCCAGTTTCATCAGCTGTCCATGTGGCTGGTCTCAGACGATCCCGCAGGTGAAGCCAGATGTGGAGGTCCTCGGTTGGCATGTTTACATGTGGTCTGCGGTTGTGAGTCTGGTTGGATGTACTGAGAAGTTCTCTAAAATTACGTTGGAGGTGGTTTATGGTAGAGAAATAAACATAACATTCTCTGGCAACTGCTCTGGTGGACATTCCTGCAGTCAGCATGCCAATTGCTTGAGACATCAGTGGCATTGTTGTGTGATAAAACTGCACATTTTAGTGGCATTTTATTGTCCCCAGCACAAGGTGCACCTGTGTAATGATCATGCTATTTAATCAGCTTCTTGATATGCCACACCTGTCAGGTGGATGGATTATCTTGTCAATGAAGAAATGCTCACTAACAGGAATGTGCACAAAATGTTTGAGAAATAAGCTTTGTGCATGTGGCAAATGTTTGAGATCTTTTATTTCAGCTCATGAAACATGGGACCAACACTACATGTTGCGTTTATATTTTTGTTCAGTATAGGTAGGTAAATAATATGGTATACAGCTTATCATGAGGCATTCCAACCTTGAGACTTCATTTTAATATTAGAGATCGCGCACCAGCTGTTGCTAACAGAGAGACACACAACTGCTGTTCTCATAGAAAAAACAGCTAGAATTATATTTTTCATGTCCTTGTTCATCCAAGACTCGGAAAACATAGGATATTGCAGTTCTTCAGATCACTTTGATAGGATAGTCTCGAACGGAGCTCGTCCAGTTTATTCTCCAGTAATTGCAGGTTTGCCAATCGAATCGAGGGTAGAGGTGGTTTATCTACTCGCCGACATAGTCTCATCAGATATCCACGCTGGTCTCTGTAACACCGCCTCTTCCTTTTGCGAATGTCTGGGATTTGGGCCTTGTCCGGTATGAGAAAGAATGACCTTCGCATCAGACTCATTAAAGTAAAAATCATCATCCAAATAGAGGTTTGTGATCGCTGTTCTGATGTCCAAAAGCTATTTTTGGTCATACGAAACAGTGCCAGAAACATTATGTCGAAAAAATGTTAAGATCAGCGCAAAAAAACACTAAATGGCACAATTGGTCAGATGCCCATAAAATGGCTGCTATTCCCTCCAGTGCCATTCTACAGTATTTTCTTTATTTTTTAAATTATTTTTTACTTTAGTTACAAAAAAAATCTCTAATAAGTGCATTAATTGTTCCTGTCCAAACACTGGCCAACAGCCCTTTACCTTGTCTTCCCAGGGAGCTGCTGCAGACTCTGAGTCCAAGAGTGAGGAGTTGAGTGGGGCTGTAGAGGAGCTGCACAAGCTGCTGAAGGATGCTGTAGAAGGTGAGGGAGGGAGAGAGAGACCAGAAAGAGTCACACACAACTATTGTCTCAATGCAAAACTGTCTAACACAGGCACTATGTTTTCTTGTCATTGGTAGGCTAACTTTATTTGTCATTAGTCTGAATTCTCCTCTCCTTTCCTCTCTACAGCGAACAAGGCCCTGGAGGTGAAACTGCAGGAGATGGATGCCTGTCGGATCAAGGAGGCTGCTGAGCTGAAGGACAGTATCTCCAGTCTGGAGAAAGAACTGGACAACGCCAACGAACTTCTGTCCGACACCAAGCTCAGAGGTCAGACTTAAGAAACAATCAGCGTTTTTTTTTTTTACTGAACAGTTGACTGGACCTTCAAATGACTTTAATAGGGATGGTGTCTCTCCGAGTTAGCATCATTACCAGCAGATTTGACAAACTGGCCACAGACTGATTTCTATTGATCAAAGAATGATCAAAGAAACCTCATCATCCGAATACAAATCAGTATTGTATTAGGATGATGGGGTTTCTTTGATCATGCTCTGGAGACATCAGTGTGAAATTGTTAGCAGTTGATGTTATTCTTTAATAACACAGACCCCATGCAAATCAGGGGGAGGAAAATAGGTTTATTCAAAATGCACAAATCATGCTTGGAAGTAGTAGATGGTCATTCTCCCCTGTCCTCAGTGATGCTCTCCAGTGATTCTCTCCCCAGAAGAAAGGGACAGGATCTAGTTTTATAACCCAGCCCTAGCCTGTGGTTGACCAACTAGAAGTCCTTGCAGTACAACATGGCCAAATAACAAGTATTCTATTTCAGACTGTATACTGTATAGACAACTGTATAGACAAATTCCTGCCATGTCTCTGACCCATTGATAAATCATTCCTTATTACAGAAAAAACACTTTCCATTGATCATTATTTATATTGACTTCTTGACCTCTCGTACTTTCTCTGCATTGTGTATTTATCTTCGACATATTCTTACAAAATGGAGGAGGAACCTGTTTGCATGGTTGTCTATTTCCATGCCCTGCAGGTGCAGCCTCAGTGCTGTCAGAGGAAACGGTTACCACCATGTCCCCAACTGCAGCCGCCGTGGCCAAGATTGTCAAACCTGGCATGAAGCTGACTGAGGTAACCACTAGAGAACGGCTGACGTGGATTTGTTTTAGGGCCAATACCGTTTTTTGGGGTGTCAAGGAGGCCGATGGCCAGTATTTTAAGCCGATATTCAATATTTTTGTATATAGTTCCCCCATTTTAGGGGTACCAAAAGTATTGGGCCAAATATGTGTATTAAAGTAGTAAAAAGTTACGTATTTGGTCCCATGTTGATGACTACATCAAGTTTGTGACTATACATATTTGTTGAATGCATTTGCTGTTTGTTTTGGTTGTTTCAAATAATTTTGTGCCTAATAGAAATTAATGGTAAATAATGTATTGTCATTTTGGAGTCACTTTTTTTATTGTAATCAAGTATAGAATGTTTCGAAACACTTCTGCATTTATATGGACGCTACCATGATTACGGATAATCGTGAATAATGATGCACAAATATACTCCCCCAAAAATGCATGTCTTGGGGTGATGATATTTGTGCGTCAAACTTTCTCACTGATCATTCACAATTCATTCAGGATTATCTGTAAACAGTAGCATCCACATTACTGTAGAAGTGTTTAGAAATTCAAATCAAATCAAATTGATTTATATAGCCCTTCGTACATCAGCTGATATCTCAAAGTGCTGTACAGAAACCCAGCCTAAAACCCCAAACAGCAAGCAATGCAGGTGTAGAAGCACGGTATTGTATTCGATTGTATTATTTGCAATATAGGTGACACGTTACATTATTTACCATTCATTTATATTGGTCGCAAAATAATCAGAAAGGTTAGTATGTCTTGGGGGTATGGTATTTGTGCGTCTAACTTTCTCACTCATTCACATGAGCTGGAAAGCAACCAAAACAAAAAGCAAATGCATCCCACAAATTGGTAGAATCACAAGCTTGATATAGTTATTGTGTGCTATGAAGATGGGACCAAATACTAACCTTTTCACTACTTTAATACACATACAAGTGAATTTGTAAATGGTCCCCAAAAACGTGGGGACTATGTACAAAATGTGCTGTAATTTGTAAATGGTTCACACGATATGGATGAAAATACCCTCAAATTAAATCTGGCAGGCTGCACTTCAACCTCATCATATTGTTGCAAATCCAAAGTGCTGGAGTACAGGGCCAAAACAACAGTGTGTCACTTTCCCATTACTTTTGGAGCTCACTGTATATTAGCCTACTGATCATGTTATCAGCAGAAGCATCACTCCAGCTTGCATAGAAGCATCACTCCAGAATGGTACGCCTGTATGGAAGGACCTCATATAGGCATTGCCGTTTGAGACTATAAAATAGCATTTATTCAATGCAAATAGTTCTAACGTGTAACGTCATGATTTGTAATCACAGATGCTTATGAAAATAGTTTATTTATTCTTTTGTCATTTTCCTTGATCTGGATTTTTTTTTAAAACATTTTTGCTTTCAGGACGCATCTCTAAACAACTCAGCTGCCAGGACGAAATTTGAAACAACTCAATTGGCTAGTTCAGCTATCTGTCAAGAAAAAGGCGGGTTGTAACTTGAGCCTACTGCTACTATTGGATAGAGCAAGGCTGTAACTCCGCTCCCTTTCACATCTCTCACCGTTAGTGATGGGTAGGATTGGGCAGTATTAGGGCTGTTACAGTGACCGTATTACTGCCACACCGGCAGTCATGACCGCAGTCAAATTCCACGTGACCGTTTAGTCACGGCAACTAGGCTTCTCCAAAACCGTGCTTTGATGCTGCTGATGGTCATTAGTAGCCTACCGAACTTGATAACTGCCTGGTACTCAGCACTCCATTGTCCCTCTAATCACTCTGGCATCAATGCAAAAAATATACATTTTCCCTGCCCCTGTTCTGAGATGGGTGCATGATAATGGTCCAGTTTAAATCCAAACAAATTCCACACATATTATTTAGTATATGTAAAGACAAGATTAAATTGAGAATAGCCTGATGGGTGACCAACATTATCACCTGTGAATGATGTATTATCACCTGTGAATGATGTATTATCACCTGTGAATGATGTATTATCACCTGTGAATGATGTATTATCACCTGTGAATGATGTATTATCACTTGTGAATGATGTATTATCACTTGTGAATGATGTATTATCACCTGTGAATGATGCCCAGCGTGTGCAGTAAGGCAAGAAACAGCACAGATTGTTTTCACATCATAGTCGAAAATCTCATGTAGCATAGCCCACAGACTTATGTTTTGATAAGGTTTGTATCACAACTAAAGTGGCCAAATAACTAACTAAAAATAATTAACTAAAAATAAGCACATTTATCTGCTTTACAACCGGTGTAGAGCCTATCTGATATAGGCAGCGCATGAGTTTCAAGTTTGGGGAAGATCATTTTCACCATAAATTCACCGTTTATAATAAAGCATTACGTGCATAATCGCATTTTGCGGTCACTTTTGAGAACAGTATTTTCCCGCTAATTGCAATTTGGAGCATTCCTGCTTATAGCCAGCCTAATGCAGTGTGCACATTGCTGGGCTTATAATGTGAAGAAATATCCTCGTAGTTTATCAATATTTTGTGGTAAATGTTCTGATCTGTTGCATCAGCCTCATTGCTTTTGAAATGTTTTTTGATGCTAGTTGTTGTATTCATTTGGGATCTATCACATCCCACAACCTTCTCAGAGTATGTTTGGAATATTTCTTTCTTGCACAGTAGGACAAATTGACCAATGGAATAGGTCAACTTTTGTACTATGGGGGATAGTAAAAGGACAGACCAGTGCTTTTGCTATTCGTTAGGCCTACTCATCTTTTTGGCTGACGAAATGTAAATGCGTGCAGTTGCGTTCCCGATGTGTCTGTCTTCACTTGAAGCCTGCTTCGAAGATGAGATGCCTGTGAGAAGGGCCCGATTACGTGGTGGGAATTAGCTAATAAGAATTGAGGGAGCCGTGTGAGTGAAAGGTGCTTCGGAGCAAAGCGATTGGCAGCCGGGAGGAAGGAATTATAATTATTTTATTCAGCTCAAGGGCACAACTGCCACAAGGCATGAACTATTTTAGGGGGCATTATGTCCAAACGTGGGAATGCATAAATAACTCAAAATTACGCATATAGGAGGACCTGTTTCTTTGTTAACTGCTCAACACAGAATAGCTGCATGTGTGCACTCCTTTGGAAATCCTTTGGAGAAAATATCCTTTCTATTTTATTCAGCTATTTTCATATTATAAAATAATGCCACGGAATTCTAAGCAAATCTTGTCTGCTAAATGAACTAGTGTAGCCCACAGCCATATGGCATAGCCAGATCAGGGCCTCACATAAGGACAACTCAGAGTATGCTATTCTGTTCTTCTGAAATAGACAACATTTTCTTCATATCATGTTTCTTTAGACATGCCTAAAATAAATAATGGATTAACTGTGATGGTGTAGGCTATATTACATGGATTTATTACACTTTTTTAAAGGTGTAGATGTTCCAAAGGTCTGCATCAAGAAGGATTATTTCTTAGTTTTGATGTCTTCACTATTATTCAACAATTAAGAAAATAGTTTAAAAAATATCAGATAAACCCTTGAATCAGTAGGTGTCCAAACTTTTGACTGGTACTGTATGTATTCTGTATTTACAGAATTCATCTGCAGAGATTCTTGACTTTGCTCAGCAAATGGTTATATTAAGAAACATGACGCTCATAGTATACAGTACCATGTATTGTATCATAGTATACAGTACCATATATTGTATCAGTATACAGTACCACATGTTGTATCATAGTATACAGTACCATATGTTGTATCATAGTATACAGTACCATATGTTGTATCATAGTATACAGTACCACATGTTGTATCATAGTATACAGTACCACGTGTTGTATCATAGTATACAGTACCATATGTTGTATCATAGTATACAGTACCACATGTTGTATCATAGTATACAGTACCACATGTTGTATCATAGTATACAGTACCACATGTTGTATCATAGTATACAGTACCACATGTTGTATCATAGTATACAGTACCACATGTTGTATCATAGTATACAGTACCACGTGTTGTATCATAGTATACAGTACCACGTGTTGTATCATAGTATACAGTACCACGTGTTGTATCATAGTATACAGTACCACGTGTTGTATCATAGTATACAGTACCACGTGTTGTATCATAGTATACAGTACCACATGTTGTATCATAGTATACAGTACCACGTGTTGTATCATAGTATACAGTACCACGTGTTGTATCATAGTATACACTACCACGTGTTGTATCATAGTATACAGTACCACGTGTTGTATCATAGTATACAGTACCACGTGTTGTATCATAGTATACAGTACCACGTGTTGTATCATAGTATACAGTACCACGTGTTGTATCATAGTATACAGTACCACGTGTTGTATCATAGTATACAGTACCACGTGTTGTATCATAGTATACAGTACCACGTGTTGTATCATAGTATACAGTACCACGTGTTGTATCATAGTATACAGTACCACGTGTTGTATCATAGTATACAGTACCACGTGTTGTATCATAGTATACAGTACCACGTGTTGTATCATAGTATACAGTACCACGTGTTGTATCATGTAGTACCACGTGTTGTATCATACAGTACCACGTGTTGTATCATAGTATACAGTACCACGTGTTGTATCATAGTATACAGTACCACGTGTTGTATCATAGTATACAGTACCACGTGTTGTATCATAGTATACAGTACCACGTGTTGTATCATAGTATACAGTACCACGTGTTGTATCATAGTATACAGTACCACGTGTTGTATCATAGTATACAGTACCACGTGTTGTATCATAGTATACAGTACCACGTGTGTATTGTATCAGTACGTGTTGTATACAGTACCATGTATTGTATCATAGTATACAGTACCACGTGTTGTATCATAGTATACAGTATGAGTTTGAGCTTCTTCCTTCTTCTCTCCAGTTGTATACGGCGTATGTGGAGACCCAGGAGGCGCTGGAGTTGCAGCATGTGGAGAACAAACGGGTGAATAAGTACCTGGATGACATAGTGCAGGAGGTGGAGGCCAAGGGTCCCGTCCTCAAACGCCAGCGGGACGAACATGAGCGCATGCAGAAGTCTGTGGCCAGCCTGTCGGCCAAGCTGGAACAGGCAGTTAAGGTGTTTTTTAAATGTATTTATCGTTTGTGAATTTGTTATGCAGTACCAAAAAACCTGCTGTAAGTCAAACGGAGGATATGTGAGGATAGTTAGAAACCAATGTACAGTCAACTCCTGATTAATGCAAGGTTTTGAACTGCACTAAAACTGCACTAAACCAGATCATGCAGATTGTCCAGCGTAAGTGAAAATAATGTGTTTGAATTGGTGAACTGCACTGCAATGTATTTGAGTTGGTATTGGTGAACTGCACTGCTGATGCCGTGCACTTATGAAAGTCCACTAAATACGTTCTGACACACTATAACTGGTTACTATGTGTTTCAGGAGGTGCAACGTCTGCAGAAGGTGACTGACGAGGCCAACAAGCACTCTTCTGTCCTGGAGAGAGACAACCGTAGGTCTGAGGTGCAACTGGCAGACATGGCACAGCAGGTGGGACATCCTATATTATCTCTTTTAGTGAAGCCTCACTGCTTTTCTTAACATGACAAGGCATGTAGCTGTATCTAGACTCTTCTATCCAGGTTTTCTGATGGACCCACTACCAGTCACAGACTGGGCCATTAACATTAAGGTTTCTAACATTGGGGTGTTATAGATTTCCCCAAGACCCCTTCTGCTACCCTGAGAAGATAACGCAACCATGTCATATGTGTTCTGAAGTTCCCACTGTACATTCCCGTTACAAGCCCCCAGACCCAAATCAAATATTTCCCCATTATAAATGAACACATTCAAAGCAAGCAGTGGACATAGAATGAGTCTAGTTTACTAGCCCCTCTTTCTTTATTCCAGTCCAGTCATGTCATCCACCCCCTCTAGGATCAGGAACCTCCTTGAGAGCCTTCGTTTCCCCAGCCAACTGATCCCCGACCAGGCCAGTCGTGATTTGACAGTGTAGGAGGGCTCTGTGTGTGAAATCCTCAGCTGGCCATACCTCTATGACAGAATACAATGCTGCATAATTAGGATTCACCCCTGAAAACAAGACATGACAGAGATGTGTGTTTGTGTTTATTTTGTTTCATCGCACTGCAGTTTAACCCTTTAACTGTCACACCAAGAAATAGATATCAGAAAAAAACATTTTACAGTCTTGTAATTTTCAATTTTATACAGAATTAGTACTGAAAATGTGGCAATTTTTTTGCTAATATTCACTTCTGGGTTTTGAACCATATTTGAAAAAATACAGGACTCCTATGCTAAAAGGCATTGGTTGAGATGTTAAAATATGCCAAACAAAATGAATATGTTTAATTTAATTTAAAATGGTACTTTTTGACCTGGCTGTCGACAGGCTGGCCTTTTAAGTCTTTATGTAATGACTGGTAGACTCACTATGCAGAGGTTTCCTCCCCAGAACATCACTAATCAGCACTTTACACACACACACACACACACACACACACACACCGTGGCAAGGTTGGCTAGCTGAATTAACCACACCTCATGATACACTGAACCCTCTCAACTCAGGCCTGACAGGCTATCAATTCCAGGCTGGTGTAAAAAGCTCCAGGGTAATTCCATCACCTCTAAAACCTCAGTGCTGTCATAGAATTATGTGTGAAAAAAATCTATACAAATGTTGATTATAAAAAAAAGTGACTGTTGTAGGTATGACTGTTTTTAATTCGGACATAATCAATAGCTTTTTCACCCCATACCATTACCCACCAGATCCGTGTCCTACTCATTGAGCTGGAGGAGGCACGTGGCAACCACGTAGCATTCGATGAGGAGGTGAGCTCTGCTGACATCAGCAGCACGTCGGAGGTCATCACACAGCACCTGGTGACGTTCCGTGGCGTGGAGGAGCTCCAGCAGCAGAACCAGCGCCTCCTGGTGGCCCTCCGAGAGCTCAGCGACGCACAGGAGAGAGAGGAGACTGAGACCACAGGCACCAAGTGCGATATACTTGTCCATGTTCTTTGCTGATCATTTGTGTTTTGCTTTAATCCCAACCCCCTCCCCCCTAAAATAAGTGTCTGATTGTCCGTGTCTCTATCCAGAAACAACCCTTAGCCCCGACCCACTATGCGCTTTTGTAGGTCTGATTTGGAATAGTATAAGCAATATGGTGGTAGCTCCTGCTCCACCTTTCCTTTTGGTTTCCCTGTCAGCAAAATGTTTCTGTTCTCTGTGGATCGATAAAGGTCATTGTATTCTCCCTCCAGGCGCAGTGAGCTGGAGCGGAGTCTGGAGAAGGCCCAGGCAGAGCTGGAGGCTCTGAGGGAGCAGCGGAGCCACCAGATGCAGCTGGCTGAGTCCATTGTCAGGCAGAGAGACATGTACCGTGTGCTGCTGGCTCAGGCCACTGGAGTCAGCTTCCCTCAGCAAGGTGGGGTTCACATACATTTCCTTCTTCAGGGCCTGATGAGGCTAGTGTAGCCAAACCTTTGTAAATGTGGGCACGGGAGCAACATATACCCTGTGTAGCCTTTTGGTTCTTTATTGTTAGTCAGTTTTGGCCCAGCCCCGGTGGAGAACTTTTAGATTTGTATATTACCTACACACTGACCCTTTGACCTCTTGTCTCAGGTGCAGCACCCGAGGAATTCTCCCTGACCTCCACCCCCCACCGCTCCCCAGCTGCCACCCCCACCACAGCCGCGCCAACTGGAATCATTACAATGGCGACAGAGTCAACTGAGGCGGTGGAGGCCAAGGCAGCCCTCCGACAGGTGAGCCCACATAATTCTCACCCTTTTGCCCTCAGAACATCCTCAACTTGTCAGGGCATGGACTCTACAAAGTGTCAAAAGCGTTCCACAGGGATGTTGGCCCATGTTGACTCCAATGCTTCCACAGTTGTGTCAAGTTGGCTGGATGTCCTTTGGGTGGTGGACCATTCTTGATACACACGGTAACCTGTCAAGGGTGAAAAACCCAGCTGCTTTGCATTTCTTGACACAAACCGGTGCACCTGGCACCTACTACCATACCCCATTCAAACGCAATGACATAGAGTATTTCTCCCTCAACAGTTTTCCGTGTGGGGTGCGCAACTGAATAGTAGGAAGGTGCTCCAAATGTTTTGTACACTCGGTGTATATGCAACATTATCTGTCCTTCTGTCGCATCAAACCACCATTTTATGATAGATCACAAACAATATCCTTCAATCGGGTTGATAAAAAATTGTTGCTGTACTCTTATCTGAAGGAACGTCTTGTTTGCTGTGTGTGTAGTTGCAGGAGGTGTTCTCCTCCTATAAGAGGGAGAGGTCTGAGAGTGACAAGGCCCTGGCGGAACAGACTGAGAAGCTACATGAGCAGGTGTCTGACCAGAGATCACAGAATGCCAAGATATCCACCCAACTGGAGTTTACCTCCAAGAGGTAAGAGCACTGCACATCACTCTCAGGACACTACACAAGACAATATCACATGATGAGGTAGCTTGTCTTTTTCTTTGAACTCAGGAGTATGACGTTACTTCACAATATTTTAGCAAAGTTTGCTTGATAACTAACGGAACCTGCTTGGCGACCTACTCCCCCTATATTTTAGCAAAGTTTGCTTGATAACTAACGGAACCTGCTTGGCGACTTACCCCCCCCAGGTATGAGATGCTGCAGGATAATGTGGAGGGCTACAGGAAGGATATTGCCTCTTTGAAGGAGAAGGGACAGAAGATGGCTGCTGTAGCCCAGAAGAATGAGCAAACTGTTAACACCTTGACAGAGGACCTGAGAGTTGCACAGGAGAAACTCAACATGGCAGAGGTGTGTGTTTTTGTGTGCCCCAAGCCTTTTGTTCATTGTGTTAGACAGACAATACTTAGTCTCTCTCTCTCTTTCGTAATGTGTGTTAGTGTTTTGCTCCGTCTTTAGTACACATTCATTACATCTAGTTTCTAAGCCACAGTGAGCTGTGCTGACACCGTTCTCCCCCAGGGTCGTGCTGAGAGCCTCAGGAAGGAGAGGGATATGCTGAAGCTAGTGGAGTCCAGACTGACCCAGGAGAAAGAGACCATGCAGACCCAACATCGAGGACAGAACATGCTGCTCACCAATCTCAAGACCATACAGGTTTACACACACGCCATGTGCTTGCCTATACACAAACACCAATGTCAAGACAATGGAAACAACTCAAACTAACCACTCATAAAATGGTTGAGGCACTGTTCTCTCTCTCTCTGCATTCGTCTGTTTTAACGTTCCACTCCCTGTGTGCTGATCCAGGCCACATTGGAACGCTCAGAGACGGACACCAGGCAGCGCCTGAGCGCCCAGATAGAGAAGCAGGAAAGAGAGATCGGCCAGCTGCAGAAGAGACTGGGGCACGATGTGGAGCAACGCCACCTGCTGGGCAGAAACCAAGATGTAAGTCCCTGATACCTCTTCTCAGTGCCAACCACAACCCCCTCTACCTGGATTCTATCTTCCTCTTCTATCTTTCAGCTTTCTCTAATATCACACTTATTCATTTTTCCCCCAGAGACTTGCTTCAAAAAGGCAGCACTCAAAGCATTTGTACATACATACCAGTGGAGGCTGGTGGGAGGAGCTATAGGAGGACAGTTGCATTTGTAATGGCTGGAATGGAATAAATGGAACGGTATCAAATACATGGAAACCACGTTTGATTCCGTTGCGTTTATTTCATTCCGGCAGAGCAATGAGCCCGTCCTCCTATAGCTCCTCCCACCAGCCTCCACTGATACGCACCATAGATTAAATGAACCCCTTCCTCTCTTTTTTAAATTTCCAGTTGCAGCTGATCGATGCCAAAAGGCAGCTGGAGACCCAGACAGGCCTGCTCCAGAAGACCAGGGATCAGCTGAGTGCTGCCCAACTGGAGATGAGCTCTCTCAGGCTGCAGCAGGGCAGTGAAGAAGGTGGCCGTCCATCCCTGGGCTCCCAAAGCTCCCCGTCCATTCCCATGGGCCTCAAAGGTAAGAGTACACACAATGTTACAGAATCAACCTCAGTGCCTTCTGAGACCTCAGAATGTTCAGGAACCACTCATAAAAGTTTTTATATCCTGAGAATGTTGGAATGGCTTTAATGCGGATAGTACTCAGTTGGAGTTTTCCTCAAGACAGGCACGTACAGAATTGCTATTTTCAAATAGTCTCTGATTCATATTTTTCAAACCGCCAAGCTGGTCTACGATTAATTGATTTAGGCCAGTCTAACATTCTCTTAATTGTTTCCTTAAAGTTGTGGGATGTTGTTCTGCTTTTCCTTGTGTAGACATAGGTCAGGTCGGTGTCTATAGCCATGCTTTCATTAGGTCGTCTTATAGTATTTTATAGGAAATGTAGTAAAACAAGCTAAATAAAACCCTCAAACAGGCTTGGAGGGTGTGTGTTTCTGGTGCCTGCACCATTAGCAGTGTTATGGTAGTATCATTAGGGTTCACCACAGGGTTCTTTTTCTATGCTGCCCATGGTAACTTACACCTCTCTCCCTCTCTCTTTCCTTACCTCTCTGCTCCTCGTCCTTCTTCATCCCCCCCTTTCCTCTAACCTCCCCAGGACTCCATGGTTCAAAAGGGGACTCTGAGGATCTGCGTGGCCGCCTGAGGCAGGCCGAGACGCAGGCAGAGGAGCTGGCAGAGCAGTTGAGGACAGCCACCTCCAGCAAAGAGCAGTACAGAGCCATGGCCCAGAGCCTAGAGGAGTCCATGGATAAGGAGAAGCAGGTCAGGACTCCACCCTGGCCCCTAACCCCTTAGGAGTGTACCACCCCTTAGTAGCATGCCACCCTATCCCCTAACCCCTTAGTAGTGCAGTTCCATAAGTATTTTAGCCCCAAATCTCTCACTCGCTTCCTCTCCTCGTTCCTCTCTCTAGGTGATGGAGCAGGCTCGGTCCTCCATGGAGGAGCGTGTAAAGGAGGCTCAGGAGCAGCACCGTCATCTGGAGAGAAAGCTCCTGGAGGCAGAGAAGGAGAAGCAGGGCCTACAGGAGGAGAAGAGGAAAGCCCTGGCCTCCGTAGAGCAGCAGGTATGAAGCAGACATCTATGCCCTTATTGAAAATCTCCTCACTGTATGGCTCGAATGGGATAGCTGATACATTCAGTAGTATTTAACCACATCCAGTACGCACCATAGGTGCTGGGTTCACACAATGCCGGCGTCCTCATTGTTCCATGTTGAAGATATGAACAGATTCCTGTTTTCCTTAACCCTGTGTGTGTCAGGTGGCTGAGCTGAGGAGGAGTCTGAGCAGTGTGCAGGCGGACCACCAGGAGGCGCTACAGAGGGCGGTGGTGGCAGCAGCCCAGGAACAGCAGGCCATACTGGATAGCCAAGAGCAGGTGAGATGGAGGCTTGGGCTGTGCCTAATTGGCCCTTATCGAGTTGTAGTGATATGCCAACTTCTCACAAGGCATATCTGACCAAGCTATTTGCCACCTTGTTTCCCACTTTCCTGCTATAGAGCATTACCTAGCTTGATTGTCGCTAACCCAAGTAAATGTCAACTATGATAATGTAGCATACATTATCAACCATTCATTAAGTACTGTATTACAGCTAGGTCGTCAGATAAAGCTAGTCTGTAATGCTGGTCTCTCCTCTTCTTCCCCCCCTCCCAGGCCACGCTGGTGTCGGAGGCGCAGGATAAGTACGAGCGTGAGATGATGCTTCACGCTGCAGACGTGGAGGCCCTCCAGGCAGCGAAGGCCCAGGCTCTGCAGGCAGCCACGCTCAGACAGCAGCTGGAGGAGAGGGCTCAGAGAACCTCTGCTCAGCTGCTGGAGGCCAGAGTCTCCTGGGAGGAACAGGAGAGGATCCTCAAGGTAGGTAATAGCAGTCGATTGATTAGATAGCAGTCAAGGGAAACGCTTATATTATGAATAATAGATATGGTGTTTGTTGCAAATGGTTTGACGTGTAGATGATGATGGTCAAATTGATTTTTGACACTTCTGTGTTGATGTTGGAAGCTAGCTAGTGATTGTGAACTCCCACTAGTTTGCAGGGGTTGTGCTGCTTACGTAGCTGGTGTACACCACGAGGCTATAATGTACATCTCTCTCTCGTTGTCAGGAGGAGATGGCTAAGGTGGTGTCTCGCTCTGAGGAGCTGCAGAGGCAAAACAGCCTCCTCCATGAACAGATTCAGACCATGAGCAGCAAGATAGCCGCCACCCTGCAGCGCCAGGTCAACGAGAGCCCTCTGAACATCTCCCTCACTGAGCAGGGAAAGTCTCAGGACCAGGTCCTCGAGATACTCAGGTAATGGTCTCTCACCCCCTCCCTCGATCTGTCTCTTTGCAAAGCAAGAGCAAGTCTGCCATTTAAAGCTAATTTCATGCAATCACTACACTTCTGCAATACCTTTTCTCTCATCATATCTTCTGTCCCTTCCCTGTCGTGATGCAGGTTTGTGCGTCGGGAGAAGGAGATAGCGGAGTCACGGTTCGAGGTGGCCCAGGGAGAAAGTCTTCGTCACAGGCTGAGAGTGGAGCACCTGGAGAGAGAGCTGAGAGAACTGCAGGAGAGCTTTAGTGCTGAGCGGGAAAGGATGCAGGTGAGCTGGACAATATGGACAGCCAATGGTTTATGGGGGGGTTTCCTGGACCCAGATTAATCCTATTTCTAGACTAAAAAGACATTTCAAAATCAGAGTGGTGAAAAAAAACACAGATTTTGTTGTCTTCATGATGAAATCGGGGGCGCTATGGATCTGTCTCCGTTCGTTAGTATCTCGGACACCACTGGGACGATTTTGACTAGACTTGGGGTAAATGATGCGTCTTGCCATAGGTTTGGCATTTACTAAATTACTGATTAGTCCAAGGGGAGCGCTATAGTAATTCCAAACTTTGAACAAACATATCACCTGTCCCGTTTGAGCAACCGTCATGACATTGTGTACATATATGCATCTCCTCATGAGAAACCAGTTTCACATAAGGATCTATTCTATAACCTCCGCCCATTCAGAAAAGGTGAACATTTTGATAGGGTGTGAAGACAATAATTTTATAATTATTATATATCTTTTTTAACCGGCCAAACCCGGTCGATGCTGGGCCAATTGAGCGCCGCCCTATGGGACTCCTAATCACGGCCGGATGTGATACAGCTTGGATTTGAACCAGGGACTGTAGTGACTCCTCTTGCACTGAGATGCAGTGCCTTAGACCGCTGCGCCATTTGGGAGTCCCGCTTCCGAATGGCGAGCTCAGGACATCAGGGACTCTAACATAATCTGTTTCAGGAAATCATGGCTCTCTCTGGATATACTGTCCCCGTACATACAGCCAGCTGGTTTCTCAGTGCATCGCACAGACATGAATAAAGAACTCTCCGGGAAGAAAGGTGGTGGTGTATGTTTCATGATTAACCACTCATGGTGTGGTTGTGATAATGTATTTTGTTCACCCGACCCTAGAATACCTCACAATCAAATGCCGACTGTATTTCCTCCCAAGAGAATTATCTTCTGTTATAGTCACAGCCGTGTATATTCCCCCTCAAGCCGATACCATGACGGCCCTCAGGGAACTACACTGGACTTTATGCCAACTGGAAACCACATATCCTGAGGCTGCATTTATTGTAGCTGGGGATTTTAACAAATCATGAAGAAAACGCTATCGAAGTTCTATCAACACATTGACTGTAGTACTCATGCTGCTAAAACACTCGACCACTGCTATTCTCTTTTCCGGGATGCCTACAAGGCCCTCCCTTCGGCAAATCAGATCACAACTCCCATTTTGGTCCTCCCTCCCTTCCTATAGGCAGAAACTCAAACAGGAGGTACCCGTGCTAAGGTCTATTCAACGCTGGTATAACAAATCGGAATCCATGCTGCAAGATTGTTTTGATCACGCGGACTGGGATATGTTCCGGGTAGCCTCTGAGAATAACATTGCTGTATACACGGGCACGGTGACTATACACGGACACGGTGAGTTCATCAGGAAGTGTATAGGGGATGCTGTTCACGCTGTGCTTATAACCTACCCAAACCAGAAACCGCAGCAATGTGCTAAACTGAAAGCATGAGCCACTGCATTTAACCATGGCAAGGTGACTGGGAATATGGTCGAATACAAACAGTGTAGTTTTTCCCGCAGCAAGGCAATCAAACAGGCAAAACGTCAGAACAGCGACAGAGAGGAGTCGCAGTTCAAAACGGCTCAGACACAAGACGTTTGTGGCAGGGTCTACAGACTATCATGGATTACAAAGGGAAAACCAGCCACGTCGCGGACACCGTCTTGCTCCCGGACAAGCTAAACACCTTCGCCCACTTTGAGGATAACAGTGCCATCGACGCGGCCCGCTTCCAAAGACTGTGGGCTCTGGTTCTCCGTGGACGACGTGAGTAAGACATTTAAGCGTGTTAACCCTCGCAAGGCTGCTGGCCTAGACGGCATCCCTAGCCGCGTCATCAGAGCATACGCAGATCAGCTGGCTGGAGTGTTTATGGACATATTCAATCTCTCCCTATCCTAGTCTGTTGTCCCCACATGCTTCAAGATGTCCACCATTGTTCCTGTACCCAAGAAAGCAAAGGTAACTGAACTAAATGACTATCATTCCGTAGCACTCACTTACGTCATCATGAAGTGCTTTGAGAGGCTAGTTAAGGATCATATCACCTCTACCTTACCTGACACCCTAGAGCCACTTCAATTTGCTTACCGCCCCAATAGATCTACAGACAATGCAATCGCCATTGCACTGCACACAGCCCTATCTCATCTGGACAAGAGGAATACCTATGTAAGGATACTGTTCATTGGCTATAGCTTCTTAGCCTTCAACACCATAGTACCCTCCAAGCTCATCATCAAGCTCAGGGTCCTGGGTCTGAACTCCACCCTGTGCAACTGGGTCCTGGACTTCCTGACGGGCCGCCCCCAGGTGGTGAAGGTAGGAAACAACATCTCCACTTCGCTGATGCTCAGCCCCCTCCTGTTCACCCATTACTGTGTGGCCACGCACGCCTCCAACTCAATCATCAAGTTTGCAGATGACACAACCGTAGTAGGCCTGATTACCAACAATGACGAGACAGATTACATAAAGGAGGTGAGAGCCCTGGCGGAGTGGTGCCAGGAAAATAACCTCTCCCTCAACATCAACCAAACGAATGAGATGATCGTGGACTTCAGGAAAAAGCAGAGGGAGCACGCCCCTTTCCACATTGACTGGACCACAGTGGAGAATGTGGAAAACTTCAAGGTCCTTGGCATACACATTGACGATTTTGAAATGGTCCACCCACACTGAAGAAATTTGGCTTGGCCCCTGAGACGCTTACAAACTTTTACAGATGCACAATTGAGAGCATACAGTCGGGCTGCATCACCACCTGGTACGGCAACTGCACTGCCCACAACCGCTGGGCTTTCCAGAGAGTGTTGCGGTCTACCTAATGCATCACCAGGGGCAAACTTCCTGCTTGCGTACTCCTTTACTAATTTCATATGTATACACTGTATTCTATTCTACTGTATTTCAGTCAATGCTGCTCCGACATTGCTCGTCCTAATGTTTATATATTTCTTAATTACATTCTTTTACGTTCAGATTTGTGTGTATTGTTCATTAAAATTAGATTTGAATTGTCACTAATTGGCCCAATGGGGGCACTGCGTCATTAGTGTCAGACATGTTTACTGTTGCCTTGTTCATGAATGAAGAGGGTGTGGGTGATGAGAGAAATGGCAGCTCAAAATGATCATGTCACCTAAGTGCTCTTTATGACCTTTAACCCCTGACCCCAGGTGACAGCTAAGACCCTGGCTCAGCACGATGAGCTGATGAAGAAGACTGAGACCATGAGTGTCCTGATGGAGACCAACAAGATGCTGAGAGAGGAGAAGGAGAGGATGGAGCAGGAGCTGCAGCAGACACAGGCTAAAGTAAGATAGCAGATTTACTTTCTCAGGGTTAAAGCACCAAACTTTGGATTTGATATCATAACCAATGTAAACATTTTTCTCAGGAAACCTTCTGTGAATTTGGTCCCAGTTTAGATTTTAGGCCTGTTTTAGACTGAGGCTTAACTTTTGTTTTCTCTGTGTATTGATTGACATATTTTTATATATAGGTGCGTAAGCTGGAGTTAGACGTAATGCCCATGCAGGAGTCCAACGCTGAGCTGAGTGAGAAGAGCGGCATGCTGCAGGCAGAGAAGAGGATTCTGGAAGAGGACATCAAACGCTGGAAGGCCAGAACACAGGTTGCTTAGTGACAGAAAAAAGAATACCCCCCCTCCCAAAAAAATCTCTGAAACATAGAGTAGACTTTCTCAAAGTAGTGACAGCAAGCTTGAACGATGCCTTTCTTGCCACCCACAGCTTGTCAAATGTCTGTAAACCTATCTATTGAGTTTGGATTTGAAACATAATTTGTTCTGTACGTCCACATAGCAACTGGTGAGCCAGCAGAAGGACCCGGAGGAGTACAAGCGTCTCCACTTTGAGAAAGAGGCTCACCTCAAACGCATCCAGCAACTCACTGAGGAGACAGGCAGGCTCAAGGCTGAGGTGACCAGGTGGGAGTTAGCCTAGTCAATAATCCAAACTGAATATCACTGTTTTACTATTCTCTTATTACAGGGTACCAACGACAGCAAGGAAGCTGATTTACTTGATACAATAGAAAAATGGGCTCCTCTTTGAAAAGCACAAATGCTACACAATAAATTGGCAAGCAACACAATATAAAGTTTGATAATCAGATGAATGTAGTATAATGTAAAGTCTTGAGTATTTTTGTATTAAAGGAGCTACATGTAGAATTCTAGCATTGTTATTTCAGAAAATGTCCATAATATGTATGCAGTAATAGTGGAATGATAGTGAAATAATATTGTCAACCACTAAATAAATATTTTGGGCCCATACAAAATTGCATTCTGATGGTGCAGCCTCCCTATTTGACAACAAAAGATGGGCCGTCTCTTGTTGTCAAATGGAAAAGCTGCCCCCCCCCTCTCTCTTCCATCAGCATCACTCAAACACGTGGTAATCTCCTCAGGAATAGATTCAACAGTGGCAATAGAAATCGCTCTGCCATTACCTGGTTGCAATTTGTTTTCTTAACTGTTTGCCTAATTTCAATTTGTTACAAACCAAAACAAGTATAGAAAATCACATCATCTAAACCACTGTGAAATATATTTTAAATAACTCAAAATATCAAATCTTTCAGCTGTTTGATACTGGTATACAAAACTGGAAGTAAAAAGACGCAAAAGCGGGTCAGGGGACAGGGAGTAAAGCCAAAAAGGGGGGGGTTGTTTGAATTCAGGCTGTGTTGTTGTAATTCACCTAGTTCTGCAAGGTGGCTGCATTCTACATGTAGATCTTTAATATGTGATCTCCCTGTAGGAGTGGCGGGTCGGTGACGTCCCTGCAGAGCCAGGTGCAGATCCTGCGTGAAGGCCTGGGGAAGGTGAGCTCTGAGAGGGATGCGCTGAGGAGGGACGTGGAGGCCAAGAACCTGGACATCCAGGAGAAGTTCCGCACCATCACTCAGGTCAGGAAGATCGGCCGGCGCTACAAGGCCCAGTATGATGAGCTCAAGGTGGAGCACGACAAGGTGGGTTATTTGGTTAAACAACTGGGGCCTTTTCTGGTTTCCTAGAGGGAAACTTTTTATTTGTTTTTATTGATTGTCACGAAGTTGTTTCCTGAAACCCAGCCTTGAATTCACTCCGTCTCCAAGATTCAAGAACAAGATTCCTCTCAATCCTTTTCTCATGAAACTAATAATATCCCTACTCATCTTGTCGCTAAATTACAGATGTGCTGGTCTGGAATGGTACCAAGTTGGACAACTCAAAATGTCTAACCTGATGTCCTTGATTAAATAGACATTCTTTTGTGTGAATTCTGCCATGCTGTGTTGAGTGTTTGACTGATCTCCTTTACAGATGGTGTCAGAGGCAGCATCCACACCAGCCCAGGAGCAGGAGGCCCAGCAAGCCTCAGCCCAGGAGCTCCAGGGTCTAAGAGACTCCTTGGGACAGTCTGAGACCCGGACTAGAGACCTGGAGGGACAGCTGGATAACCTCAACAAGGTCAGAGCAGTGTTTCCCCTATACCAGTGGTCACCAATGTTTCTGAGTCAAAATACAAGCCTAGATCTACCGCTCAGATTTTATTTTTTAACATGGCTTAAACGTAAGCCTATGCAACATTAACCAATTTAAAAACAGTTATTTCTATAGCAATGTTTGTGCAGTAGGCTATAGCCCCAATACATTATCACTGCATATTGGCTCTGCTTGAATTACCCTGCCAATGTTCTTCTCAGATCATTTGCTGTATTACTTGAGGCACAGCTGAGTGAGCATAATAATGTGCTTTTTTTTTTTTTTTTTTTTTTTTTTACTGGACTGAGGGAGAGCAGTGGGAGCACCCGCCCCTCTGCTCTCCCTCCCTCCGCTGAGAAAAGGGTGACAGTTAGAGATCGACCGATTAATCGGCATGGCTGATTTAATTGGGGCAGATTTTCATAACAATCGGTAATCGGCCTTTTTGGACACAGATTATGGCCGATTACATTGCAATTCACAAGGAAACTGCGTGGCAGGCTGATCACCTGTTACACGAGTGCAGCGTCAAAAGGACTCTGCGGCTGCAACTAGCCAAGGTAAATTGCTAGCTAGCATTAAACTTATCGTATAAAAACAATCTATCTTCATATAATCACTAGTTAACTACACATGGTTGATGATATTACTAGGTGATCTAGCTTGTCCTGTGATGCATATAATCAATGCGGTGCCTGTTAATTTATCATCGAATCACAGCCTACTTCAACTTCGCCAAACGGGTGATGATTTAACAAAAGCGCATTGCCAAAAAAAGCAATCTTTGCAGAAATGTACCTAACCATGAACATCAATGCCTTTATTAAAATCAATACACAGAAGTAATTTTTTTTAAACCTGCATATTTAGTTAAAAGAAATGAATGTTAACAGGCAATATTAACTAGGGAAATTGTGTCACTTGCGTTCAGTGCAAGCAGAGGCAGGGTATACGCAACATTTTGGGCCACCTGGCTCCGTTATGAACAGTGAACTAATTTGCCAGAATGTTACATAATTATGACATAACATTGAAGGTTGTGCAATGTAACAGAAATATTTAGACTTAGGATTGCCACCCATTCAATAAAATATGGAACCGTTCTGTATTTCACTGAAAGAATAAACGCTTTCTTTTCGAAATTATAGTTTCCGGATTTTACCATATTAATGACCAAAGGCTCATATTTCTGTGTTTATTATATTATAATTAAGTCTATGATTTGATAGAGCAGTCTGACTGAGCAGTGGTAGGCGGCAGGCTCGTAAGCATTCATTCAAATAGCACTTTCCTGCGTTTGCCAGCAGCTCTTAGCAATGCTTGAGGCACAGTGCTGTTTATGACTTCAAGCCTATCAACTCCCAAGATTAGGCTGGCAATAAATACTAAAGGCTATAAGAACATCCAATAGTCAAAGGTATATGAAATACAAATGGTATAGAGAGAAATAGTCGACGCGTCATAATTCCTATATAACTACAACCTAAAACTTCACAACTGGGAATATTGAACCAACAGCTTTCATATGTTCTCATGTTTTGAGCAAGGAACTTAAACGTTAGCTTTTTTACATGGCACATATTGCACTTTTACTTTCTTCTCCAACACTGTGTTTTTGCATTATTTAAACCAAATTGAACACGTTTCATTATTTATTTGAGACTAAATAGATTTTATTTATGTATTATATTAAGTTAAAATAAGTGTTCATTGTTCATTCAGTATTGTTGTAATTGTCATTATTACAAATATATATATAGAAAAATCGCCCGATGTATTGTTTTTTTGGTCCTCCAATAATCAGTATCGACGTGGAAAAATCATAATCGGTCGACATCTAGACACAGTCTTCCAGCTGATGGCGAAACTCAATTCATGTTACTCCTATGAACAGAGAAAGTGAAATATTCCTCAACATTAAAAAAACACAAGCCACTAATAATTACAACGTAAGCTTATCAAAACACTTTGCTATTCTCATTCATTGATCTGCAGTGTTGGTTGTAGCATGAGTGGAAGTAGGGAGAACACGCATTTTAAAGTGTTGACAATGCTGAATAACAACTTAAACATGAACTTACTCAAAAACAGCAGCGCTTTGCTGTATTTGTTGAGTCTCTATTGACTTCAAGGCTTCTTTTTACAGTCTATGACTCGAGGAAACTGCAGACACGGTGATCTAAGCTATCTGATTGGTCTGCCTTAGGCCTAGAGGTGCACTTGATATGCTCTTAGGGCCTGCCGGTTAGGCGGAGTTCTACCTTTAGAAACATTAAATGGTTCCAAATAGGAGCACTTTGCCTTCCCTGTGTTAGGGCTGCTGAATCGAGAGTACCAACAACGCGGAGAGAAAAAAAAAATAGGATCACAAGGCTTTATCGTTGGGTTTTTTACAGAAATGTTTGGTGATCGACTAGGAATGCCTTGGAGATCGACCGGTTGGTGACCGCCGCTCTACATTATTTTCCAGGCAACATCCAGGCTCACTTTCACCAAAATTGTAAATTGAAACTAGTAATTGCCTAACTCTTTTAGGCGGTGGTTTCATGGGATAAATCCTTTTTCTACTTACCCAGAGTCTGATGAACTCGTGGATAGCATTTGTTTGTCTCTGCATGCAGTATGCTATTGAATAGTGCATTGTCGGGAAAGAGCTTGTTAGTAAGCATTTCACTGTACGGTTTTACACCTGCTGTATCCTGTGCACGTGACAAGCTTTGAAAGTTGAAGGAAGTTAGAGATGGCATTGGCTCTCGAAACTAACTAGCGTTATTGCATTGACTGGAAGTCTACAGGTATGCTAAACCATGGTGTGTCCCCCTCAGGTGGTGGCTGAGCGTGAGGCAGAGGTGCGTGGGACCCAGGAGCAGGCCTCCGGGCTGCAGACGGAGCTGACCAGGTTGAGACAGGAGCTGCAGGAGAAGGCCTCCCAGGAGGACACCCTCAGACAGCAGATGTCTGAGAAGGAGGAGAAGACCAGGAAAGCCTTCGTAGGGGCCAAGCAGAAGATCAACCAGCTCATCGGTAAGAGGCCAGGCCAGGTAACCTGACTGCGGCGTAAGCTTGTATGTCAGGTTGAGTCTTGGTGAGCTTTGCATAGAGGTATATGTAAATGCTGATCGCTCATATGTTTTTACTTGTCGTCTCAAACATTTGCTGGGTGTCTGGGAAAAAGATTAACACCCACCAAATGAGCATAGATTTGGGTATTGGCAGGCAACAATGTCTATATCACCAGCCACGTTGGCGGGGGTCAATTTGCAGGGCTCTACAGTGCAAGCATTACATTTGCTTATTGAAAATAGTCAAAAGTCAAGTTTGAGCACAAATTGCGGTTATAGCAGAATAGCAGGAAAATGCTGCAGTAGCTGTTTTCAAAGTATTTCTGCTGTTTTGTTTCATATCTGCTAATCGCACAAAGAAATATGAATCCTATATCCCACCTCCCACGGCAACTCTGCCTGGCAGAGGAGCTGTGCGCACTGAGTGAAGTGCTGATAAATTTTTGGAGGCTCAGTTCGCTGGCATAAAAGTTGGTCTAATTTACTCGAAAGACTACAAAGTGGGACCTTATCCTTGTGTTTCTTAGCTGTTTATACTGAACAAAAATATAAACCCATATGTCAAAGATTTTCCTGAGTTCAGTTCATATAAGGAAATCTCTCATTTTAAATAAATTAATTCCCTTATGGATTTCACATGACTGGGAATACAGATATCCATCTGTTAGTCACAGATAAAAAAAAAAAGTAGGGGTGTGGATCAGAAAACCAGTCAGTATCTGGTGTGACCATTTGCCTCATGCAGCGTGTCACATCTCCTTTGCATAGAGTTGATCAGGCTGTTTATTGTGACCTGTGAATGCTGTCCCATTCCTCAATGGCTTTGCGATGTTGCTGGATATTGGAATGCTCTGTCATACATGTCAGTCCAGAGCATCCCTAACATGCTCAACGGGTGACATGTCTGGTGAGTTTGCATGCCATGGAAGAACTGGGACATTTTCAACTTCCAGGAATTGTGTACAGATCCTTGCAAGTTCGAATCCTCGAGCTGACAAGGTACAAATCTGTCATGCCCCTGAACAGGCAGTTAACCCACTGTTCCTAGGCCGTCATTGAAAATAAGAATTTGTTCTTAACTGACTTGCCTAGTAAAATAAAGGTAACATAAATTTTAAAAAATGATCATGCTGAAACGCATAAGGTGATGGCGGCGGATGAATGGCACGACAATGGGCTTCAGGATCTCGTCACGCTACCTCTGTTTATTCAAATTGCCATCGATAAATTGCAATTGTGTTCGTTTTCCATAGCTTTAGCTTGCCCTTTTCCATAACCCCACCGCCACTATGGGGCACCATGTTCACAACATTTACAACAGCAAACCGCTCGCCCACACAATACTCCATGCTGTCTGCCATCTGCCCAGTACAATTGAAACTGGGATTCATCCTAGAAGAGCACACTTCTCTAGTGTGCCAGTGGCCTTAGATGTTGAGCATTTGTCCACTGAAGTTGGATACAACGCCGAACTGCTGTCAAGTCAAGACCTTGGTGAGCACGTAGATTAACTTTCCTGAGACGGTTTCAGACCGTTTGCTCAAATTCTTCAGTTTGCAAACCCACAGTTTCATCAGCTGTCTGGGTGGCTGGTCTCAGACGATCCCGCAGGTGAAGAAGCTGGATGTGGAGGTCCTGGGCTGGTGTGGTTACATGGTCTGCGGTAGTGAGGCCGGTTGGACATACTGACAAATTCTCTAAAATTACATTGTGGTAGAGAAATCAACATTAAGTTCTCTGGCAACAACTCTGGTGGACATTCCTGTAGTCAGCATGCCTATTGCTCCCTCAACTTGAGACATCTGTGGCATTCTGTTGTGTGACACAACTGCACATTTTAGAGTGGACTTTTATTTTCCCCACCACAAAGAATTGACATATTGCGTTTACATTTTTGTTCAGTATACATACATTGTTTTGTTCACGAGCGGTTGTTTTTCAATGTTAGTTTGAATGTGCTGCTTCAACTGATGGCAAAGAGAGGCTAGTCACATCTCAAACACAGACACGTGACACAACGCGAGTGGTCCTGTTGGCACATGTCGCGTCCTTAAAGGGGCAGCAGAACATTGTCTCATCTGATATTTTGGTTACAAGCCCCTGGTCACAGAACATGTAATGAATGTACCACATTACTTCTTAATTGTTTTGTTCAGAAACATTACAACGCATGTTTTTTAAAATGTTTTATTATTATGGCCAAGATATTCATCTACCTGCCACAGTTACTGGTGGACTAAATTACCTTTCACCTCATCTCAACCTCTTCCCCAGGCTCCAAGGACCAGCTGCAGAAGGAGAACGAGGAACTGAAGCAACAGAGGGAGGAGCTGGAGGTCAGGGTCAGTGCTCTGAAGTCACAGTATGAGGGCCGTCTGAGCCGACAGGAGCGGGAGCTGCGGGACCTGAGGGAGCAGCAGGAGAGACACGGGGAGCAGAGGGACGAGCCTCCAGAACAGGGCCTCAACAAGGTGAGATGGAGCACTTCTGCTTCATACCCCACAAGCCTGGATTGTTATTCATTATGGCCATGGTGCGAATAACACATTCTATTCTACCTGTAGGCCCAGGAACAGCAGCGGACCACCGAGCAGAGAGGACCACTGAAGACCACCCCAGCTGCAGACAGGGGCAGGTAAAGTACATGCTACTCCTGCACACCACGTTCAATGATGTTTGGTGTTACATTGTTCACCTGTTGTATTTCCCCATCCCTATAGCGCCAGTACCTCAGAGCCCCCCACTGCCAACATCAAGCCCACCCCTCTGGGGGCCCAGGGCCAGAGCAAGCCCCCTGTCAACCCCGGGAACAAGTCCACTCCCCGGGCCAGCATCCGGCCCATGATCACCCCCGCCACTGTGCCCACCCCCACTCCTACTGCTACTGTCATGCCCACAACACAGGTGGAGAACCAGGAAGGTGAGGAGTTCTGTGGAGCTAATATCATTGTTAAATCAAATAACATTACAACAGGTGTAGATGTGACTTTGAAATTCTTCCTTACGAGCCATTTCCAAACAATGCAGAGTTTAAAAGTAAGATGATTTGGCAAAAAAGGAAAGAATAACATAAAGAAAATGACAATAACGAGACTACATACAAGGAGTACCGGTACCAAGTCGATGTGCAGGGGTACGAGGTAATATGTACATGTAGGTACTAGGTGTTAAAGTGATAGTGATGTGAATGTTATTGCATAGTTATTTGAGTATTGGTCATTTTAAAAGTGCTAGATGGCGTTGTGTTTTGGTAGTTGAAGTGTACTTTATTACTTGAATCTGATGAGATCCACACGGGGGGATACTAATGCACATTTCAGACAGAAGGATAGGGAATCAGACCGTAGCCATGGTATTTCCCTGTCTGACCCCCTAGTGACCCTCTGACCCTTCCAGCCATGCAGTCTTCTGAGGGCCCGCTGGAGCATGTGACCGTGTATGGCAGTGCCAGTGGTTCAGTACGGTCAACCAGCCCCAGCGTTCAGACCGCCAACCCAGTGCTGGCGGTCCAGCAGACCCAGACCACAGCCTTCGTCCAACCAACACAGCAACAGAGCCTGCCCCACACTGAACCAGCCAATCAGGAGCAGCCCCTGGCCCCAGTCGTCATTGAAGCTGCACCCAGCTCGCAAGTGGAGAGGCCTTCGACATCCACAGCTGTGTTTGGGACAGGTGGGAGACGGAATTTAATCTAACCTGGGGTTTCTATAGATTTGGGGTATAGTAGCTTTGTCTAACTAAGCTCAAGGGTTGGCAATGTACTCACTGTATTACCACTGGCCCTCAAATATTGAATGAAATACGCATATCCACCAAGTGAAGTTGGAAATGTGACTTTTCCAACCTTCCAGTTTCAGCCACCCCAGGGACATCCTCCATGTCCAAGAGACCGCGTGAGGAGGAGCAGGACACCTCTACGGTGACTGACACGGACACCCCCCAGGAGGACCCGTCTGAACCCCCCATCCCCAAGAAGCTACGCATCATCCAGAGGGTGGACCCAGAGGAGCCAGAGGCCCAGGAGGAGGTGCTGGCTGAGAGCAGTACAGAGGGATTGGTGCCTGGAGAGAGCCACGAGGCCCCAGAGAGCAGCCAGGTGAGTGTGTACGTGTGTGCATGCGGGTACCCACCCTATGTCTAGAGGCTGGGATGGTCTTTTGTGCGTGTGTCTTTTGTGCATGTAGCCATGTGTGTGTCTATATCAGCAGGTGGTGGAGGAGTACCCAGTATTAGACGAGGCTGATGAGGGGACAGCGTCTCAATCTGTCCCCGTAGAGCTACTCCTGTCCCAGCCCACAGAGGTCACACTCTCATACGACTCCCCCGAAGAATCCACTCAGCACGACGTCATCGTCATAGTGACTGACTCGGAGAGCGAGGATGAGCAGGAGGATGACGAGGAAGAGGAACCGGTACGGACTGAGGGAAATATTGTTGATGGAAATATTTTAGGGGCTAGACACTTTAATTGAACTCCCTCAAGTCCTAGCAGATGGAAAATCTTGCCTAAAAGTGAGGTATTTGGCCCTTAGAAATCTGTCAAACTTACATTTTAGTAATTTAGCAGACGCTCTTATCCAGCGCGACTTACAGTAGTGAGTGCATACATTTCGTACTTTTCCATAATGGTCTCCCGTGGGAATTGAACCCACAACCCTGGTGTTTCAAGCACCATGCTCTACCAACTGAGCCAAACTCTATTAGAATGGATGAAAAGTTCTATATGCAGCCCATACTCATGAAGATGTTAAATTCATGTGCTGGATTATGAGACCTTTTGGTAACACTTTACTTGACAGACACCCAGCCTCATAACAGTCATAACCATGTCATAACAACTGACCTAACAGGTCATAACTGTCCTGACACATATTTAGACCTGTTTTGACATATTGCGTTATTTTATGTCTAGTTATGACACCAACATTAGTGTAAAAACCCACAAACCCTACCACCCAAGGCAAAAGATTCCAGTACATCATAGCCTCCGTGTTAACAGTATGTTTGTCGTATTTGTGTGTAACTCATGTGTAACTCTGTATTGTTGTATGTGACGAACTGCTTTGCTTTATCTTGGTCAGGTCGCAGTTGTAAATGAGAACTTGTTCTCAACTAGCCTACCGGGGTAAATAAAAATAACAAAAAGAAATAAAACATTTATTGACCATGTAAAATTATCTTTGTAATTGCGTAATGTGTTACCAACCTTTTTATACCTGCCTCTCTGTAGGACTATGATGAGGAGGAGGAGGAGGATGATGAGGATGAAGAGGATGGCGGGATGGGAGAAGAGGGAGAGGAGAGCAACGAAGGTAGCGGAGACGGCAACGAGGCATACGAAGACGACTACACAGAGGTAAGATCAACACGCGCACACTGTTACTAACCCGAACTAGATCATTTCCAGTATGTTTTGTAATCCCGCCCACTCTCGAATTCTATCCACTCTCTCCACTCCACTCTCAAGCCTCCCGTTGAGGTTACAGCCAGCCAATGTTGTAACCACATGCACTTTTTTCTGTGTGAACAAACAGTGTCTCAGCAGTGCTCTTGCTTCACTCTGCTACCTCATGTCTGTGTTGTGATCTTGTGGCGGTGTGTGTGGGAGGGAGGGAGGTGTTGGGGGAACTGGAGGGTTGGCAGGGGAAAGGGGTAAGTGCTTTGTTGTCAGGGTGGGAGTGCAGAAGAAAGTGGGGCTGGCGGCACCGTCTCTGCCTAGCTAGCTGTAAAGTTACAAGACCTCTTAAGGGAACGAACACCTGTACAAGGGAAATAAATCAGGACTAGAATGCATTGCTAACCGCTCCAACACTGCCGAGCAGGAGGTAGTGCGTGGGAACCACCCTGTAACAACCCCCCCCCTCCTCTTCTGTCTCTCTCCCACTGTGTGTGCGTTCCTCCTCCCTCAAAGGGTGCTGACGTGACAGACCCAGGCACGGAGACAGAGGAGAGTCTAGGAGCATCAGACTCCACTCAGCGCCCGGACGACTCCCAGACACACAGCTGTAAGACGATGGATACTCTGTCACACACCGTTGTCTCGACAGTCACCTCATGAAACTTTCGCAGGAGTGACTGCGAGAGATGTTATATGTTAGTGTCTGTCCGGATTGAGTGATCCATTTCAGTCACTCTGTTGGTAGACTAACCAAGTAATTTGATTCACCATATCGGAAACTCATACAGACATGAGCCTATTTCACAATATTATTGCGTTGTCTGTTGTTTTATTGTGATTTTGATGTAAAGGAGAACTCTCTGTCAAGCTAAACCACTGTTTCCCCTCTCCTGTTCTGTCAGTTGAGGGCAGCAGCAGTATGGAAGCCTTCTCCAGTGACCCAACCAGTTCTGCTCCCAGAATGCCCCGGTCACCACGGAGGGCACCCCACCCGCTGCCCCCCCGTCTCAACATCACCCAGGAACTGGGCCCCCCTGCTCTGGTACAGGTGTGTGCTTATGACTCAATATAACCATCTAAACTGTGTCTCTCTGTGTAAAACAATTGTATTGCAGTTTGTGGTATGGTTACATTTGTGCAGTATCCGGTTGTGGTAACCAGTAATGCGCGCGTCTTACAGCGCTCCATGCGTCGCCAGTCTGTAGGCAGAGTCCCTCAGCTCACCCCTGGGATGGCCAGCAGCGGAGTAAGTCACACCCTTGCATCTTAAAGGGGTATAATGTGAGATTTTGGCAATCAAGCCATTTTTCTACCCAGTCAGATGAACTCATGAATACTATTTGTATGTCTCTGCGTGCAGTTTGAAGGAAGTTGTAGGTCGTTTTGCGAGCCTTTGCTAACTAGTGTTGGCGCAATGATGAAGTCTATGGGAACAGATGGCATGCTAGCTGTTCCCATAGACTCCTGGTCATTGTGCTAACGCTAGTTTACACTTTTGCTAGTGCTAGTTAGCAACTTCTTTCAAACTGCATGAAGAGACAAAGAAACGGTATCCATGAGTTCATCTGACTCTCGGTAGTTAGGAAAGGGGCGTAATTGCCAAAATCTCGCACTATCCCTTTAAACCGTATTTTATGTGTTTTGTTGTCAGTGTCTGTATAATATTCTCGGCCCTCCTACAGCAGCACTACTTTGACGATGATGACAGGATGGTACCCAGTACTCCTACTCTGGTGGTGCCACACCGCTCTGACGGCTTTGCAGAAGCTATCCAGTGAGTAACACGCACATACTTAAACACACCAAAATCAGCAGCTAAACACCACTAGTGAAGTTCCCATAGTTAACCCCAGAGTACTTCTGACCTCTCTCTGTGGTCCAGTTCTCCCCAGGTGTCTGGTGTTCCCCGATTCCGGTTCGGCACCCCAGAGGACCTGATATCCCAGACCTCCCACTCTGACCTGGGACAGCTGGCATCACAAGGAGGTAGTGGACTGTACACAGGCACACCTCATCCCGTTTATTTTTTCCCATACCCTAATATACCCTTTCTTTCTGAGCCCTTTAATTTGACGAGAGCTTACTTTTGCCACGTCTGTATCTCCATCTCTCAAATTGTGTGGTTTATGTTTATTGTCGGTTTGGTTCTAAAGTGTATCTGTGTGTGTTGTAGGTCTGGGGATGTATGATAGTCCTCTGTTCCTGCCAGGTCATGAGGATGAGTCTGGGGGCCGCAGTGTTCCCACGACACCCCTGCAGGTGGCTGCCCCAGGTATGGTTCACACACACATTCTCTCTCTACTATCTCGACTCGAGACAATTTGAGAATTGTGACATGTGTATCAGGCTATTAAGTTTCATTATTGGCAGTAATATTTGAACACTCCAGAATTCACTTTCTCCCCCCTGTGTCCACATTCACAGAGGTCCCGCCCTCTGACTGCCCCGAACACTCCTCCCTGTCTGTTCCTATGGTAACCAGCTCTATCCCGGGCCAGGCGGTGGCTGGAGGACCCCCTCCTGGGGACGAAAGAGATGTCTTAATGGAGTCTGAGGGAGACCGGTGAGACCATCTTGCTTACTCTATGAAATTGAACTTGATCCACAGCAGTAGTTAATGGTGTGATCCTCCATAGTAAATTATTGTGATTTGTGTATGTCCAGTGTGGAGGTGTCTCTGGAGCCGGTGGCGTCTCAGGCAGGGGCGATGGAGGAACCTGCCCAGCCCTCGGACGACGCAAGCCTGCCTTCTACCAGCCAGGAACCCTCCTCCAGCTCTGCAGGTACTGACCCCTACATTGTAACCCCTACCCATGCTCCAACCTTATATCAAACTATAAATAGGTGGATTTTATTGGATCAGCATTCTAGTTAGATTTCAGTCAAAATGACTAGCTTTATACTGGTATTATAGGAGCTTGGTTCCGAGCCCCTTGGAATGAATGTTTAATGAAATGGTCCATTGTCTCTGAATAGTAGGACAGATTGCT
The DNA here is from genome assembly GCF_018296145.1 of Oncorhynchus tshawytscha. Taxonomy (NCBI): domain Eukaryota; kingdom Metazoa; phylum Chordata; class Actinopteri; order Salmoniformes; family Salmonidae; genus Oncorhynchus; species Oncorhynchus tshawytscha. Next base: position 30,705,913 of record NC_056429.1, on the reverse strand, counting down.
TTCACATTTGGTCTGTAGGAGCACCCAGTGTTGGAATGAGCTGGGTAACTGCGCCTTTCTCTCACCCTCTCTACCTTAGACACTAGTAGCACTCAGCCCAAACCCTCTAGACCAGGACCCAGCCGTCAGCTCCAACGCTGGACAGAGAACCATATGAGGAGAGGTTAGATAACACACACATTTATACTGTACACAGCTCTTAATACCACATACATTAAACATCCATTGTTGATGTTAAAGCAATTTTAATAGTCACAAGATAAAACATTTAATGTAAAATTGTTACATTAGCATTGTCTTTGCATTATATATTATATAATGTGATTTGTTTTTACATTGGTAAAGCAGACCATTGTCTCATCAGTATGTGTCTTTTGATGGGAACCAGGGATGTTGCCATCACGGGGTGTAACTGGGACAGGGAGGAGATTCGCCAGATGAACAACCAATCAGAGCTCCTGCCCTGACATCATCGCCATGGCACTACAAGATTGGTCACCATGGTTCCAAAGAGAACACCCGCGGTCACCATTAATCGAAATGACATATCGCGTTTTAGAATCGGTTCTAGTCATGATGATCACAGATCATTTCATTGTTATGATTAATCATGTTTTTTTATACTTAAAGTTAGCAAGGACTCCGCTTACAAAAGCATTGTGTTGTTGGTTTTTATGACTAATAAAGTTTGTGTGACTCAATCGGTTTTTGATATTCCTGGCTGTTTTTTCTCAGACTTCCTTTGGACAGTTTAAAAAGTCTTTGGCTGAGTTCTTCTGGGGAGTGGCGCTCACGGGAGGAGTAGCTATGAAAGGCCGTTCATCTCTCATATTGACGTTGTAGTATTTGGCTGAAAGACAAGAGGGGAGAGTGATGTGAGGAAAATATGGGCTCACTTGATGTCATTGCAGAGTTTACTTGTTTTGACTTGAACCATGCAAAATGTATAACTGACTGAAAACCATGAACCATGTTTTGTCAGAAAAACATGGCATGTGGAAGGCCTCTTAATTGGCCACAGCAGACCCTGAGCCTCATGTTTTGTTTCTTCAGTGACAATAACCAGACGGATAGAAACACATCCCTACTCAGAGTTAGGAAGGTCAGCTGCTGTAGACAACCTATGACAGGATCTAACCATGCTGTGCCAGCAGACCGATCATCTTAACTCCACCATCCCCTCCCTCTCGCTCCAGTTAGTCAGACAGCCCAATTCTTTTGACTAATCACACCAGATCTTTTTCAGAGCTGATCTGATTGGTCAAAAAAACAAGGAAGGAAAAAAATATATATATATCCAAATTGAGCTGCCGGTCTAAATGCAGCTTGTGATCCACCCCACCCAGACATATGGGGCTCAGAGGTGTCACACACCGTCATGTCTAAGGTATAATCTAGGAATGGATTTTTACAGCAGACTGATCAGTGCAGGGTTTTCCTGCAAACTAGTCTTAAAAGAATAAGTTAAAGTAGTGACATTGAATTAAATCATCAAAGAAAGACTACAGGCTTTGATTTGGTCCACAAAAATATTTTGTGATTTTGTGTTGGTCTATGCTACCTATAAGATTTATGGGAAGATTGTTCCATTTAATTACATCTGTTTTCATATTCAGTAATGGAATAAAGTTATTTTATATATTTGTCACTTATTAAGCATCCTAAGTATTTTTTGTGGCCCAATTAATGGCTGTAGAGCGTGAGTTATTATTTTGGTATTTTCCGCGTAAAGAATTGTAAAAAATATTGGTCAGGTACAGTTGAAGTTTACATGCACTTAGGTTGGAGTCATTAACTCGTTTTTCAACCACTCCACAAATTTCTTATTAACCAACTATAGTTTTGGCAAGTCAGTTAGGACATCTAATTTGTGCATGACAAGTCATTTTCCCAACAATTGTTTACAGAGATTATTTCACTTATAATTCACTGTATCACAATTCCAGTGGGTCAGATGTTTGTTGACTGTGCCTTTAAACAGCTTGGAAAAATTCCAGAAAATGATGTCATGGTTTTAGAAGTTTCTGATAGGCTAATTGACATCATTTGAGTCAATTGGAGGTGTACCTGTGGATGTATTTCAAGGCCTACCTTCAAACTCAGTGCCTCTTTGCTTGACATCATGGGAAGATCAAAATAAATCAGCCAAGACCTCAGAAAAACAATTGTAGACCTCCCACAAGTCTGGTTCATCCTTGGGAGCAATTTCCAAACACCTGAAGGTACTACGATCATCTGTACAAACAATAGTACACAAGTATAAACACCAGGGGACCACGCAGCCGCCATACCGCTCAGGAAGGAGACGCGTTCTGCCTCCAGTGACGAAAGTACTTTGATGCGAAAAGTGCAAATTAATCCCAGAACAACAGCAAAGGACCTTGTGAAGATGTTGGAGGAAACCGGTACAAAAGTATCTATATCCACTGTAAAACTAGTCCTATATCGACATAACCTGAAAGGCCGCTAAGCAAGGAAGAAGCCACTGCTCCAATATCGCCATTAAAAAAGCCAGACTACGGTTTGCAGCTGCACATGGGGACAAAGATCATACTTTTTGGAGAAATGTCCTCTGGTCCGATGACACAAAAAAATAACTGTTTGGCCATAATGACCATTGTTATGTTTGGAGGAAAAAGGGGGCGCCTAGCAACCCGAAGAACACCATCCCAACCGTGAAGCACGGGGGTGGCAGCATCATGCTGTGGGGGTGCTTTGCTGCAGGATGGACTGGTGCACTTCACAAAATAGATGGGATCATGAGGGAGGGAAATTATGTGGATATATTGAAACAACATCTCAAGACATCAGCCAGGAAGTTAAAGCTTGGTCGCAAAATGGTCTTACTTCCAAAGTTGTGGCAAAATGGCTTAAAGACAACAAAGTCAAGGTATTGGAGTGGCCATCACAAGGCCCTGAACTCAATCCTATAGAACTTTTGTGGGCAGAACTGAAAAAGCGTGTGCGAGCAAGGATGCCTACAAACCTGACTCCGTTACACCAGCTCTGTTAGGAGGAATGGGCCAAAATTCCCCCAACTTATTGTGGGAAGCTTGTGGAAGGCTACCCAAAACGTTTGACCCAAGTTAAACAATTTAAGAGCAATATTACCAAATACTAAGTGAGTGTATGTAAACTTCTGACCCACTGGGAATGTGATGAAAGAAATAAAGGCTGCAATAAATAATTCTCTCTACTATTATTCTGACATTTCACATTCTTAAAATAAAGTGGTGATCCTAACTGACCTAAGACGGTATTTTTACTAGGATTAAGTGTCAGGAATTGTGAAAAACTGAGTTTAAATGTATTTGGCTAAGGTGTATTTAAATTTCCAACTTCAACTGTATATCAGGAGATTCTCTGCAAATAAGTTTAGTTTATATTCATGTTTACCGATACCTTTTACTTTTGGGTCCTGTCTAATTCTTTCTGCAAGCGGTTCAATCGTCAGTGCAAATAGAAGGTGGGGACATCCCTGTCTTGTGCCACTTTCTAAAGACATTGCATCCGATAATGTATTATGTGTATATGTTTGCTTTGGGACATTTTTATATATTTTTATAAAATGTATTATTTCAGCTGGAAAGTTGAAAGATTCCAAAGTTTTAATAGAAAGCCCTTTTGGCATAAAGCAATTATTGATAAATCTATAGCTTGTTTTATTGTGCATTGTATTAAACTGAAATGTTCTTGTATTTTTAATAAACCCTGTTTGATATGTATCAAGCTTATTTTGCTACAATTTATTACATTTATGGGTCTATAATCAGTAGGTGACTCCAGATTTTCCTGGCTTTAATATAACTGAAATATCTGTTTGATACATGGAACTATGAAGTACTGGATTGAGTGACATGTGTTGTCATTTGTGGAAATAGGAGCACTACTTTGTCCCAAAATAATGAATAGAAGTCAATGGGAAAGTCATCCATTCCTGGTGCTGTTCTCAGCGTGAATGTTTGAAAAGTATCTAATATTTATTTTGTGATCTCTGTTCTTAGTGATTATTTTTTGACTGCTGATAATTGGTTCAGGGTTGTTGAGTCTAAGACGGCTATAGGATTCATCCAACTGTTTAATTCTGATTTATATAGATTTTCAGAGAGCTTTTAAAATGGTAATTAATCACGATATTTCTAATTACCAAATGTGTATCTTTTAAAATTATAACTGGTTTACCATGTTTTCGTTTTGTGAGAACTGTGAGATATTTACCAGGTTTATTTGCCATTAAGTATTATGCTTTATTTGAGATTAACCTGTAATTGTTGGCTCTCTCCAAAAGTAAAATATCGTAATTCCTGTTTACATTCAGACATTTTATTTTCTTCTTTACCTTGTAAATATTTTTTCATGGTCTTTTTCTAAGATCGTGATACATTTCTTAAATTGTATTTTCTAAATCAGATTTAGCTTTAATTTAGATTATCATTCCTCCAATGTACGCTTTAAAGGCATCCCAGATTAAATTGGGGTTGGCTCTTCTCTATCCTCTGTCTGCATTTGTAATGGTTAAGGTTTTTATTTTTTCGTTGACGTATTTAATACACTTAGTGACAGAATTTGGAGAAATGTATCTTCTACTGATGTAATTAAGCATGATACCAGTGAATGATCCGATATCACTATATCATACATTTTTTTTAAATCCAGTAAATTGTTGAGTGCATTTTTGGAAATTAATGTAGTCGATTCTTGTATAGCTTTTCTTACTTTGAGAAAAAAAGGAATAGTCTTTTGTAGTTGGGAGTAGTAATCTCCAGTTGTCCTGAAAAATATTTGTAAAGATGAATTTTTTTCAGCCTATTTGGAGGCTACCTAAATTTGCCTTGTTTATTACTACGTCTGTCGATCTTATTGAATGTATGATTTAGGTCACCTGCTAAATTGTTGTTCCTGTCTGGATATGATATAGTATCGCTTGAATTTGATCTACAAACACCAGATATGCCCCTGGTGGGATATACAATGATATCAATGTGTATTTTTCACCATGCAAGGTACAATTCAACATTGGAATATGGCCTTATTGGTCCATGTGCTGGGTTTTAGGGAAAATGTCCTTATTTATCAGGATGATGACACCTGCTGTTACCTGCTGACACCTGCTGTAGGTGGCAGCATTGGCCTGTCCAACCCAGCCCCTCTTTAAATATGACAGAATGGCATGGCTTCCAAAGTTTTTGTATTTATTTTCAGTAATACCAATTATCCCAACGAAGATGTTCTTTAAAAAAGTATAGTCAGTCAGAGACTTTAAAAAAGGAAGATGTAAAATTGAGGGTGGTTTTAACCTTCCAGGCTTGGAATTGTATCAAATTGCTTCCCAGGGATATATATATATATATATATATATATATACTGAACAAAAATATAAACTATAGAGTGTTGATCCAATGTTTCATGAGCTGAAATAAAAAGTTCACAGATATTGTCCATACGCACAAAAAGCTTATTTCTCTCAAATGATGTGCACATTTGTTTACATCCCTGTTAGTGAGCATTTCTCCTTCGCCAAGATAACCCATCCACCTGACAGGTGGAGTATATCAAGAAGCTGATTAAACCGCAAGATCATTACAAAGGTATACCTTGTGCTGGGGACAATAAAAGCCCACTCTTAAATGTGCAGTTTTGTCACAACACAAATGTGACAGATGTCTCAAGTTGAGGGAGTATGCAATTGGCATGCTGACTGCAGAAATGTCCACCAGAACTGTTGCCAGCGAATTTGTAATACCTAAGCTGCCTCCAACCTCATTTTAGAGAATTTGGCAGTACGTCCAACCGGCCTCACAACCACAGACCACATGTAACCATGCCAGCCCAGGATCTCCACATCCAGTTTCTTCACCTGCGGTATCGTCTGAGACCAGCCACCCAGACAGCTAATGAAACAGGAGTATTTCTCTCTGTAATAAAGCCTTTTTGTGGGGGAAAATGTATTCTGATTTGCTGGGCCAGCTCCCCAGTGGGTGGGCCTATGCCCTTCCAGGCCCACCCGTGGCTGTGCCCCTGCCCAGTCATGTGAAATCCATGGATTAGGGCCTAATGAATTTATTTTATTTGACTGATTTCTTACATGAACTGTGACTCAGTAAAGTCGTTGCATTTATATTTTTGTTCAGTATAGTTAAATGCAATAAATGGTAACAATGGGTACATCTTGAAGATGCCGGTACCGGAGCACCAAGATGAGTGGTACCGGAGCGCCAAGTCTAGGTCCAAAAGGCTCCTTAACAGATTCTACCCGCAATCCATAAGACTGTTGGAACAGTTCATCAAATGGGTACCCGGACTGTTTTGTATTGACCCCCACCTTTATTTACGCTGCTGCTACTCAAAGTTTATCTATGCATAGTCACTTTACACCTACCTACATGTACATATTACCTTGAATAACCTGTACCCCTGCACATTGACTCGGTACCGGTAGCCCCTGCATATAGCCTAGTTATTATGTTACTTTTTAAAACTTTTCTTTATTTAGTAAATATTTTCTTAACTCTTATTTTTCTCAAAACTTAATTGTTGGTTAAAGGCTTGTAAGTAAGCATTTCACTGTAAAATCTACACGTTGTATTTGGCGCATGTGACAAATAACATTTGATTTGATGAATTCCTCAGAATTTTTTTACCTGTCTATTTTCAAAGGATAAGGCTGTGAACATGAATAACTTCATAGTTAAGAAAACTATAACAATATGGGAGAAAATGAAACGTATTCTACAAGAACCAATATAACTCCCTCAAAACACATCCTTATGGAACAATCCTTAGATAGCTTATCAGAATTCACAATAAATTAGTCCACATGGAAAACTAAATGCATAGAAACTGTAAATTACTTAGTAATTAGATTTTTTTTTAAATTTCCATGACAGCTTTAAAGAGCAATTTTGGATTGACCAATGTAGATATTTTCAAATATATGCAACTTAAACATTTTCTATCACAAAAAGTTGATTTGAAATATTTTGGAGATGAGCAAAATCTTGAGCGAATCCTATTTGAGTCAGAAAAGGATATTCATATGATAGGTAAGCTATACAAAACCTTGCCTTTCCAACTAACAATCTCTTAGAAAAAAATGTAAACTACTGGAACCAAGATTTAAAAATAACTGATATTGGCACAAGATAGAGGGAATGTTGGAACATACTGTAACTAACGAGATTACAGTTAATGAAAATGTATAGCATGTATTATACAAGAGACAAAATGCACATTCTACAGCACAACGGCAGCCATGTCTCAAGTGTAAAACTAATAATGACTCAATAATCCAGGCCTTCTGGGAATGTTATCAAGTCCAAAATGATAGGTGGAGTTCGACATTTTGCTGTCAGTAGTAGTACAATGTAAATGCACTTTGAATCCTTTTGTTTGCTTATGTCAAGACGTAGTACAGGAGGGTGCAGTGAGATACCCGATGGGTTGGATGATACTTTTCTAGTCAATCATCTTTAAAAAAAAAAAAACATATTTTTTAAGTATACTTAAACTGGAAATCAACCAATCTGCCATCATTAACACAATGGGAAGGTCAGGTGATTTATTATCAAAAAATGTAAAGGGTGTGGGCTACGGAGAGAAACAAAATGGTACAGTTTGAGGCCATGTTGCATAAAGTGATGCGGGCGCTGGAGATGGGGGGTGTGTGCTAGCGGGTCTGGGCAGGTGTGATGTAGTTGATGTTTGTATGATGCTGTTGTTTGTGTGTGTATGTTTTGTATTGTTTATAAAAAAAATAAAAAAACTGATTAAAAAATATATGATTTTGTATCTGGGCTAAATACTTACAGCGTGAGAAGAGGTAGTAGTTGTATCCCTCAGGTTTCCTGTGGGTGGGGATGGACACGGCGGAGGTCACGGTGGAGGGGAAGCCTCTCCAGGTCAGACGGATGTTGATCTCCTGTCCCAGTAGAGACACTGAGAGGAGAGACACAGTTCAGTTTAGAGATTGACAAATCATCAATATTATTGATGATGGTGTGATGTTTGAAATTGAGAGTTTATGGTCTAGGAGTCTGATTGTTGGAGTAAAATTTCATGGACCGAATTGTGCGTCATTGCAGTCTGTCCGTTTACTTTAAGTGACTCATTAAAAACAACATTGTGTTGTGACACTACACTACGATCTGATTCTGCACCCACACAATCTGGTCTGCTTGTTTTCCCTGAATTACCTGTTTACATACAGTGGACCTTGTTCCTTCTCTTTCTCGTTCTTTCATCTCTCTCCCACTCCGAGCAGCATCTCTCTCTCTGTGAGTCATCTTTATAGATAAAATGTGGCTCAACTCAAATATAACCTTACCTAAAACCTGAACAGTTCCTAATGTTTTCACCACTACTTCAGTCTGACAAAATGTTCAGTGAAAGGACTGAAAAGGTCCAAATGTGGGCGGCTCATTACCTGCTTGTCTGGCAACACGGTTGTGTACGGTATAAACAGAGTTGTGGGCCTTCCTGTTACATGTAGGGCTGGTGCCAGACTGGTAGGAATACTTCTGCACCAAGCCACCTGAATAGACAATGATAAAGATATCAGACATGCTAACTCAGGATACTACAGATGGCATGAGCATGCTTGTTTATGTTATGTTATACCTAAGTAAATCTGTTATCACTGGCATTTGCAATAAAACATAATCTCATGTATTTATCATATCAGGGGTTAAGGGATATTAAAAACTGGGTGGTTCGAGCCCTGAATACTGATTGGCTGACGGCCGTGGTATAGCAGACCGTATACCGCGGGGTAGGACAAAAAATATTTTTATATTTATAATATATTTTAAAAATATTTGTACTGCTCTAATTACGTTGGTAACCAGTTTATAATAACAATAAGGCACCTCAGGGGTTCATGGTATATGGCCAATATACCACGGCTAAGGGCTGTGTCCAGGCACTCCGCGAACCACACACCCTCGTGCCTTATCGATTAAATAAACAATGGGCTATGCGTTCTCTGGAAAATAATGAACAATGTGGAAGGCGTGATTCTTTTCCTGAGAAAGCATAGAGGCCTGAGTTGATTATCCCTTTTAAACCATGGCTATATATTCAAAGGGGGAGACACCCTGGACCCAAACTGTTACAGACCTATATCCATCCTGCCCTGCCTATCTAAGGTCTTCGAAAGCCAAGTCAACAAACAGTCAACAAACAGGTCACTGACCATCTCGAATCCCACCGTACCTTCTCCGCTGTGCAATCTGGTTTCCGAGCCGGTCACGGGTGCACCTCAGCCACGCTCAAGGTACTAAACGATATCATAACCGCCATCGATAAAAGACAGTACTGTGCAGCCGTCTTCATCGACCTTGCCAAGGCTTTCGACTCTGTCAATCACCATATTCTTATCGGCAGACTCAGTAGCCTCGGTTTTTCTGATGACTGGTTCACCAACTACTTTGCAGACAGAGTTCAGTGTGTCAAATCGGAGGGCATGCTGTCCGGTCCTCTGGCAGTCTCTATGGGGGTGCCACAGGGTTCAATTCTCGGGCCGACTCTTTTCTCTGTATATATCAATGATGTTGCTCTTGCTGCGGGCGATTCCCTGATCCACCTCTACGCAGACGACACCATTCTATATACTTCCGGCCCGTCCTTGGACACTGTGCTATCTAACCTCCAAACGAGCTTCAATGCCATACAACACTCCTTCCGTGGCCTCCAACTGCTCTTAAACGCTAGTAAAACCAAATGCATGCTTTTCAACCGCTCGCAGCCTGCACCCGCATGCCTGACTAGCATCACCACCCTGGATGGTTCCGACCTTGAATATGTGGACATCTATAAGTACCTAGGTGTCTGGCTAGACTGTAAACTCTCCTTCCAGACTCATATCAAACATCTCCAATCGAAAATCAAATCTAGAGTCGGCTTTCTATTCCGCAACAAAGCCTCCTTCACTCACGCCGCCAAACTTAACCCTAGTAAAACTGACTATCCTACCGATCTTCGACTTCGGCGATGTCATCTACAAAATAGCTTCCAACACTATACTCAGCAAACTGGATGCAGTTTATCACAGTGCCATCCGTTTTGTCACTAAAGCACCTTATACCACCCACCACTGCGACCTGTATGCTCTAGTCGGCTGGCCCTCGCTACATATTCGTCGCCAGACCCACTGGCTCCAGGTCATCTACAAGTCCATGCTAGGTAAAGCTCCGCCTTATCTCAGTTCACTGGTCACGATGGCAACACCCACCCGTAGCACGCGCTCCAGCAGGTGTATCTCACTGATCATCCCTAAAGCCAACACCTCATTTGGCCGCCTTTCATTCCAGTTCTCTGCTGCCTGTGACTGGAACGAATTGCAAAAATCGCTGAAGTTGGAGACTTTTATCTTCCTCACCAACTTCAAACATCTGCTATCTGAGCAGCTAACCGATCGCTGCAGCTGTACATAGTCTATCGGTAAATAGCCCACCCATTTTTACCTGCCTCATCCCCATACTGTTTTTATTTATTTACTTTTCTGCTCTTTTGCACACCAATATCTCTACCTGTACATGACCATCCGATCATTTATCACTCCAGTGTTAATCTGCAAAATTGTAATTATTCGCCTACCTCCTCATGCCTTTTGCACACAATGTATATAGACTCTCTTTTTTTCTACTGTGTTATTGACTTGTTAATTGTTTACTCCATGTGTAACTCTGTGTTGTCTGTTCACACTGCTATGCTTTATCTTGGCCAGGTCGCAGTTGCAAATGAGAACTTGTTCTCAACTAGCCTACCTGGTTAAATAAAGGTGAAATAAAAAAATATATAAAAAATAATAATTTAACACATTTTCCGCAAGAAATGTGTTCATTTGCATGTATAAATGTGTTCAACATCCACTGAAGTAGCTACTAGCAAGTTAACTAGATAGCTACAGTAGTTGCCAAGGTAACCAAACAAACAGACTTTCTAGTTTAGCTAACCAAACATCGAATTCAACAATGCTAATAATGTTTTCAATTTGACTTTTGCTTTCAAAAGCAGCTCAAAATAGAACATTGAATTCTACCGGTCTGACATACCGTGCGTGATACAGAAATAATGCATGCTCTAGCATGCCCTTCAAGCCAATGAGAAACAATGTAATGGTATAATTAAGCAATAAGGTCTGAGGGGGTGTGGTATATGGCCAATACACCACGGCTAAGGGCTGTTCTTTTTCTCGACGCAACCGGAGTGCCTGGATTCAGCCGTTAGCCATGGTATATTGGTCATATACCACAAACCCCCGAGGTGCCTTATTAATATTATAAACTACCATAGTTGAACACACTTCTACCGCCAAATGAACACATTTCTAGCAGCATATGTGTTAAATTATAAACTGGGTGGTTTGAGTCCTGAATGCTGACTGGCTGACAGCCGTGGCATAGCAGACCATATACCACGGGTTTTACAAAACATTTATTTTATCTGGGTTGGCCTCCCCCTTGAGTTGTGTCGTGGCGGAGATCTTTGTGGGCTATACTCGGCCTTGTCTCAGAATGGTAAGTTGGTGGTTGAAGATATCCCTCTAGTGCTGTGGGGGCTGTGCTTTGGCAAAGTGGGTGAGGTTATGTCCTGCCTGTTTGGCCCTGTCCGGGGGTGTCCTCGGATGGAGCCACAGTGTCTCCTGACCCCTCCTGTCTCAGCCTCCAGTATTTATGCTGCCGTTGTTTATGTGTCGGGGGGCTAGGGTCAGTCTGTTATATCTGGAGTATTTCTCTTGTCATATCCGGTGTCCTGTGTGAATTTAAGTATGCTCTCTCTAATTCTCTCTTTCTTTCTTTCTCTCTCTCTCTCGGAGGACCTGAGCCCTAGGACCATGCCTCAGGACTACCTGGCATGATGACTCCTTGCTGTCCCCAGTCCACCTGGCCGTGCTGCTACTCCAGTTTCAACTGTTCTGCCTGCGGCTATGAAACCCTGACCTGTTCACCGGACGTGCTACCTGTCCCAGACCTACTGTTTTCAACTCTCTAGAGACAGCAGGAGGTGCTGACTTGTTGCACCCTCGACAACTATTGTGATTATTATTATTTGACCATGCTGGTCATTTATGAACATTTGAACATCTTGGCCATGTTCTGTTATAATCTCCACCCGGCACAGCCAGAAGAGGACCCCTCATAGCCTGGTTCCTCTCAAGGTTTCTTCCTAGGTTTTGGCCTTTCTAGGGAGTTTTTCTTAGCCACCGTGCTTCTACACCTGCATTGCTTGCTGTTTGGGGTTTTAGGCTGGGTTTCTGTACAGCACTTTGATATATCAGCTGATGTAAGAAGGTCTATATAAATACATTTGATTTTACTGTTCTAATTACGATGGTAACCAGTTTATAATAGCATTAAGGCACCTTGGGGTTTGTGGTGTATGGCCAATATATCACGACTATCCAGGCACCCCACGTTGCACTGTGCTTAAGAACAGTCCTTAGCCATGGCATATTGTCCATATACCACAACCCCTCGGCCTTATTGCCTAATTATAGCCTTGGTATGAAAGGGATAATCAACTCGGAGCTGTATGCGTTCTCTGGAAAATAATGCAAGTTCGTGGAAGGTTAGTTCCACTCCGCTAACACACCTTTCACGTTGCTCTTGATTTTCCATAGAACGCATAGTCCCTCATTGATTATCCCTTACATAATGGGCTAGTAGTGTGTAAGTAGTGCAAAGGAGGTTGGTGGCACCTTAATTGGGAAGGACGGGCTTGTGGTAATGGCTGGAGTGGAATCAGTGGAATGGTATCAAATACACCAAACACATGGTTTCTATGTGTTTGATGCCATTCCATTTGCTCCGTTACAGACATTATTATGAGCCGCCCTCCCCACAGCAGCCTCCACTGAAGTAGTTTGGCTATAGAGATCAGTCACCTCCCTTGAAGAAGTAGACAGACTCTTTCCTCTTGCGGTACTCAGGCACAGACAGGGCAGCCGTAATCTGACCTCGCAGCCCATTGAAGCCCACACTGATCAGCTTGGGGAAGCCCATGTCCATCATGCTGTTTTCAAACCTCCAGTAGTTAGCACCCTGCGGAGGGGACAGCACACACATGAATATATATATATATATATATTTGTTTTGTTCTGTGTGTCACCTCCACTTAATGTAGTATAGAAGTCTTATAGCACACAATAGGCTTAGGATAGTCACAAGGTGTACTGTACCTTGAAGAAGTATGTCTTGCCCTGGCAGTTGCAGCGGGTGAAGACGGTGTCAATGGGAGAAGGGACTCCCCACACGTCTGTTATCCGATGGGCAGGTCCAGGCATCCTGTTACTATCCATGACCCAGAAATAGTGTCCTACAAGGGAAGCAACACTGGTACTTGCATCTTGTCTTCAATCACTTTTCATCCTCAATGTATTCTCTATAGCCTTCAAACTCAATTCTGGGCCGCAATGCCAGATCCTTTGCATTTTTTTCATTGCTCCCCTCTAATCAGGGACTGATTTAGACCTGGGACATCAGGTGTGTGCAATTAATTATCAGGTACAACAGAAAACCAGCAGGCTCGCTTCAGATCTTGTAGGGTAAGAGTTGAATACCCCTGCTCTATAGTCTATATTAGGGGCATTAAATTGTGAGCCTGGAGGTCTGGGGTAATGCTAGTTATCTGTTATACCTGATAATGAATTGCACCCACCTGGTGTCCCAGGTCTAAATCAGTCCTTCATTAGAGGGGAAGAGTGGAAATCATCAGTGCTATGGAACTGGTTTCAAGGTCCAGATTCAAAATGTCCTGGTCTATTTAATACATGGTGTTGTTTTAATAAACTTTAGTTAACTCTCTATACCCTCATGTCTCAATAAAGAACATTCTCTTGGGTTGAAAAACAATCCAAATGTCACATCTATAGAAAGCAAATAAGAGCTGAAGGACAGTCTACTCTAATTTCTTTGCATCATTGAATATTCAGGGTGCCGTCTGAGAGGGAAAAACCCAACATCTGGTGTGTTTGGCACATAGACTTAATTATCTACACCAAGCCGTTCACGCTCTCTGTAGCCGATGTGAGTAAGACCTTTAAACAGGTCAACATTCACAAGGCTGCAGGACCAGATGGATAACCAGGACGTGTACTCAGAGCACGCGCTGACCTACTGGCAAGTGTCTTTACTGACATTTTCAACCTGTCCCTGACCGAGTCTGTAATACCAACATGTTCAAGCAGATCACCATAGTCCCTGTGCCCAATAACACTAAAGTAACCTACATAAATGACTACCGACCCATAGCACTCACAGCTGTAGCCATGAAGTGCTTAGAAAGGCTGGTCATGGCTCACATCAACACCATTATCCCAGAAACCAAGACACACTCCAATTTGCATACCGCCCCAACAGATTCACAGATGACACAATCTCTACTGCACACCACACTGCCCTTTACCACGTGTACAAAAGGAACACCTACGTGAGAATGCTGTTCATTGACTACAGCTCAGCATTCAACACCATAGTGCCATCAAAGCTCATCACTAAGCTATGGACCCTAGGACTAAACACCTCCCTCTGCAACTGGATCCTGGACTTCCTGACGGGCTGTCCCCAGGTGGTAAGGGTAGGCAACAACATCTGCCACGCTGATCCTCAACATGGGGGCCCCTCAGAGGTGTGTGCTTAGTCCCCTCCTGTACTCCCTGTTCACCCATGACTGCGTGGCCAAGCACGACTCCAACACTATTATTAAGTTTGCCGAAGACACAACGGTGGTAGGCCCTGATCACCGACAATGAGACAGCCTATGGGGAGGAGGTCAGAGACCTGTGTGGTGGAATTGATTGTAATCAAAAGGAGAGACTTTTAAGATTTCTTCAAAACAATCAAACGTTATTATTTAATTACTGCAGTAATGGAGCTGGTCGGTAATCACCCCTGGAGGTGATCACTGATGGAGCTGGTTTGAGCCACAGCATTTTATGGCAAAGTCCAATCTCTTTCAGTTTACATGACACACAAAAGATGCATGGAATGGGTCACAAGGTTAAGATTTGTATGAAAGATACTTATAATTCACAGCAGACAGTATCTGCTGTAAAAACATGATAACTCATTGTATAGAGATGAGCCTGGCCCCCCAACCCCATACTGGAGCCATCTCTCCCTGATACCATCTCTCCCTGATATAGAACAGAAACATTAACTCATGCTCTGGAATGTGGCATCACCAAAGACATCATAAATCTTCCAGAGGCCCATCCTCAGTAGAACACACAGAGATGAGCGTTCTAACAAACCCTTATTATGTTTCATAAAACAACCATTTGATGCAATAAAGGTATTATAATAATTATTATTATAATAATTATCTCGCAATTTTGCTCTCACATCTGGCAGTGTGGTGCCAGGACAACAACCTCTCCTTCAATGTGATCAAAACAAAGGAGATGATCGTGGACTACAGGAAAAGGAGGACCGAGCACGCCCCCATTCTCATCGACGGGGCTGTAGTGGAGTAGGTTGAGAGCTTCAAGTTCCTTGGCGTCCACATCACGAACAAACTATCATGGTCCAAACACACCAAGACAGTTGTGAAGAGGGGACGACAACGCCTATTCCCCCTCAGGAGACTGAAAAGACTGGCATGGGTCCTCAGATCCTCAAAAATGTTTTACAGTTGCACCATCGAGAGCATCCTGACTGGTTCCATCACCGCCTGGTATGGCAACTGCTTGGCCCCCATCCGCAAGACGCTACAGAGGGTAGTGCATACAGCCCACTACATCACTGGGGCTAGGTTTCCTGCCATCCAGGACCTCTATACCAGGCGGTGTCAGAAAAGGGCCTGAACATTTCCAAAGACTACAGCCACCCTAGTCATTGACTGTTCTCTCTGCTACCGCACAGCAAGCGGTACCAGTGTGCCAAGTCTAGGTCCAAAAGGCTTCTTAACAGCTTCTACTCCCAAGCCATAAGACTGCTGAACAGCTAATCAAATCTCGCTGTTTATTATCTATGCATATTCACTTTACCTCTACCTACATGTCCAGTACCAGTCAAAGGTTTGGACACACCTACTCATTCAAGGGTTTTCCTTTAGTTTTTACTATTTTCTACATTGTAGAATAATAGTGAAGACATCAAAACTATAAAATAACACATATCGAATCATGTAGTAACCAAAAAAGTCTGGAACAAATCAAAATATATTTTATATTTGAGATTCTTCAAAGTAGCCACCATTTACCTTGATGACAGCTTTGCAGACTTTTGGCATTCTCTCAAACAGTTTCGCCTGGAATGCTTTTCCAACAGTCTTGAAGGAGTTCCCACATATGCTGAGCAGTTGTTGGCTGTTCTCCTTCTTGGTCAAATAGCCCTTACAAAGCCTGGAGAGGTGTTGGGATATTGTCCTGTTGAAAACAAATGATAGTCCCACTAAGCGCAAACCAGATGGGATGGCGTATCGCTGCAAAATGCTATGGTAGCCATCCTGGTTAAGTGTGCCTTCAAAATAAATCACTGACAGTGTCACCAGCAAAGCAGCCCCACACCATCACATCTCCTCCTCCATGCTTCACGGTGGGAACTACACATCTGGAGAACATCCGATTTCCTACTATTCGTCTCACAAAGACAGTGATTGGCATCAGAAATCTCACATTGGACACATCAGATTTCCACCGGTCTAATGTCCATTGCTCTTGTTTCTTGGCCCTAGCAAGTCTCTTATTATTATTGGTCCTTTAGTAGTGGTTTCTTTGCATGAATTCGACCATGAAGGCCTGATTCACGCAGCCTCTTCTGAACAGTTGATGTTGAGATGTGTCTGTTACTTAAACTCTGTGAAGCATTTATTTGGGCTGCAATCTTGGGTGCAGTTAACTCTAATGAACTTATCTTCTGTAGCAGAGGTAACTCTGGGCCTCTTTTCCTGTGGCGGTCCTCATGAGATCCAGTTTCATCGTAGCGCTTGATGGTTTTTGCGACTGCACTTGAAGAAACTTGAAAAGTTCTTGAAATTTATCGAATTGACTGACCTTCATGTCTTAAAGTAATTTGGACTGTCGTTTTTCTTTGCTTATTTGAGCTGTTCTTGCCATACTATGGACTTGGTCTTTTACCAAATAGGGCCTCTGTATCTTTTGTATACCATATTTAAAAAATTTAAATACAGAAATCCCGGTTTTGAATATAAACTATATTGTTGATAAACACATTTAAGCTCAGGAGTTACTCTTGTCATTTTAGTGTTTTAAGTCTGAACTACAGTCTATGTTTTTAACCTGAAAAGGGCCAGGCAGTTTGGCACGACAAGGAGTCTAATGAAATGGATTGGTACACAACACAACTGATGGGATCAAACTGATTTAGAAGGAAAGAAATTCCACAAATGAACTCTTAACAAGGCACACCTGTTAATTGAAACAGATTCCAGGTGACTACCTCATGAAGCTGGTTGAGAGAATATAAAAAGTGTGCAAAGCTGTCATCAAGGCAAAGGGTGGCTACACTTTTCTGGCTACACCTGATTCCATATGTGTTATTTCATAGTTTTGATGTCTTCAATATTATTCTTCAATGTAGAAAATAGTAAAAATAAAGAAAAACCTTTGAATGAGTAGGTGTGTCCAAACTTTTGACTATTACTGTACATATTCCCTCAATTACCTCGACTAACCTGTAGCCCAGCACATTGACTCGGTACAGGTACCCCCTGTATATAGGCTAGTTATTGTTATTGTTATTGTTATTGTTATTGTTATTTTTATATGTATATATTTTTTCTTTAGTTAATTTAGTAAATATTTTCATAACTCTTATTTTTCTTAAAGCTACATTGTTGGTTAAGGTCTTGTAAGTAAGCATTTCACGGTAAGGTCTACACCGGTTGTATTCGGCGCGTGTGACAAATAAAATGTTGATTTGATTTTGATTTGGTCTGGCGCTGACCTCTGAAAACCACCACGGTCCCATTCCTCAGCGTAGTGACCGCACCAACAGGACGACCGCTGCAGATGTTGGTGTCGTTGTGTTCATCTGGAGGAAAAAGCCATGTTTAAAAGGAGCCACGTGAGGACTAATACGAAAAACAACATGGAGAATGTGTTAAGTGAATCAGAACAATTTCATGTGTCTGACCATGTGTCAACTGGCTAATGTGTTTCTCCCAAGAACTTTTACTGAACAGCACACACAACTTAATGTCAATTCTTTTTCTGTTTGCTCTGTGAAGGAGTATTTTTTTTCAAACCACAGAAACTGCTGGACTGACTTGTTAGGCTCTGGGAAAACGGTCACCTTTGACAGTTAATATAGTGCAGCTACACTTGACAGGAGGAAGCTCTTTTCATCCAAGAGAAGTAATACATCTCAGTGCCACCTATAAGAAAAGTAGGGCTGGCGAATCTACCCAGTAATAGCTTTTACTATTAGTAATAAGTGCTCTACAACATTGACTGAGTTTCTTTGCAATGGTATTAAAGTAAGGCAAAGCAAGGTCTAAGCTTACCTGCTTGGTAGTCCCTGGAGTTTTCTGTGCCCAGAGCTTGGTTGATATCCGTGAGGGTGTTTGGCTGGGTGGATTTGGGCTTAGGTTTCTCTGTGGGTTTACTAGGCTTGATTTTCTCAGTGAGTTTGTTTTGGGGTGGTTTGGTGGTGGGGACGGGGACGGGGACGGGGACGGGAGTGGGGGCGGGACTGAGCTTCATGGAGTTGCTTGTGGTCTCCTCTGGTGCTGCCTCATCTCCTTCCTCTTGTCCCGCTGGGTCTATTGTGAGACGCGTAGCCAGATCTCCAGTCTGGGGGACACTGTTGTCATTAAAATTATTTGGGGTGGCCTCTCTACCAGGTTTGGACTCGGGACCACTCTCAGATGCTGGTGCCTCGGAGGCCACATTGGGATCCTGTAGGTTCGATGGTGTGGGTTCAGATTCATCTGGCACTGTGTTCTTAGATTCTGCCTCCTGACCTTCAGGGTCTAATTCACTAAGTCCTTCAGGTAGGAGTTCAGGGGTGTCCTCTGCAGGAGTAGGCCCGGGCTGGGGCTCTGAGCTCGGGGAAGCCTGGTCAGAGGACTGAGGGGCAACTGGGGAGGCGGGGGTGGGCTCAGAGGTGGACCTAGGGAGAGTTGGGTCGGCTGCAGATGGGCTGCTGCTGGAATAAGGCTGTCCCTCAGGATCACTGGAGTCTGGAACACATGAGATTTGTGTCAGATTTGAATCCAGATGACTCGAAATAATTGAGAAACATCTTATCCAATGCAATTTCTAGGAACAGTGAGATAGGACTATCTCTCAAATGTTGGTATGTGAGAGATGGCTTGGCTATCATTTCCCGCACTGTGCCAATATATAATGCTATACATATAAACTGTAAGCTCCTAAGTGTACAATGAATTTCCCTGTTGTGACAATAAAGATCGAATTGAATTCGTTACCTGTTGCCTCAGCGGGGGTCTCATTGGCTGGTTCGGCAGTAGAGGGGTTGGGGTTGGCTGCTGGTGGGGTTCCTTCTGAGCCTGGTGTTGCTTCTGTATCCAATTCCTCAGGGAAGGGTGTGTAGTCCCCCTTTAAAATGGCCTCTTTCTCAGGGTCATCCTCTGTATCTGTGGGTTGGGGGTTAGTGTTAAGCGTGGGGTCTAAGGGGTCTGAAGAGGCTGGCTCAGTTGGTGAGAACTCTGACCCGCCGGTGCTCTCTGAGGCAGGGGTTTCTTCAGGGTCATCTGGGTTAGCGGTCACCTCTGGATCCACCAGACCAGCTTCAGGGTCCTCTGGGTAAGGGCTTGCCTCTGGATCCTCTGACCCAGTATCAGGAGAGGGAACAGGAAGATCTGGCCAGGTCTCACCCTTCACATCTGTGGAAGGGAATAATGGCAAAATGTATGCACATTTTGAATCATTAAAATGTACATATGAGTAGCTATGTTGAGAAAATATCTTAATGTTTCTATCACCATCTTCCTGTTCATCCTGGATTTCTGGTTCTGGGGTGAACAATGGCATAGGCTGGTCGTCTGACAAATCTGGAAATTAATTGAATAGTTTTTTAAATAACTTTGATTTATTCCCTGAGGTTGAGTTATATGGGACATATGTAATTATTACACAACTCTATTTATTACACAAGTAAATGTTCCTGTTGTTCTAGTTCATCCTGGCATGTCTTAAACCAAACAGTCCACCAGATAAACTATGAACAAAGAACACAATTGCATTTTATCGAGATACAGTAATGGGATTCTGAGGCCCACTGTCGTGCCAACACCTCAAGTTTCAGTATGATAATACACGGCCCCATGTCACAAGGATCTGTACACAATTTCTGGAAGCTGAAAATGTCCCAGTTCTTCCATGGCCTGCATACTCATCAGACATGTCACCCATTGAGTATGCTCTGGATCGACGGGTACGACAGCGTGTTCCAGTTTCCGCCAACATCAAGCAATTTCGCACCACCATTGAAAAGGAGTGAGACAACATTCCACAGTCCACAATCAACAGCCTAATCAACCCTATGCGAAGGAGATGTGTCACGCTGCATGAGGCAAATGGTGGTCACAGCAGATACTGACTGGTTTTCTGATCCATGTCCCAACATTTTTTTAAGGTATCTGTGACCAACAGATGCATATCTGTATTCTCAGTCACGTGAAATCCATAGACTAGGACCTAATGAATTTATTTCAATTGATTTCCTTATATGAACGTTAACTCTTTGAAATTGTTGCATGTTGCATTTATATTTTGGTTCAGTGTATAATGACATTATTTCCCTTTGTTTCTCTTGGCCGGTAGGGCCGTGACACATCTGGGGAGACTTGGCCTCCGGGCTCCAGCTCAAGTCACAGCCAGAGAGAACTGCAGCAGTGTGACAGGCTATCCAAAACATCTGGGAGTCACACTCTCTACCAAGTGCTTTGTTGGTCAAGAAAAGTTCAAAATATCTGTATTTTTTGTTAGACAATATTACACTACTATTACAGGGACTGTTTTGACTTTGGTGTTGGAAGATGTTGGGCTGAGTGAATACTGGTGAATAATACATTTTCATTCTTATTTAAGACTAAAGTGTTGGTTGTCCATCTCCTCAGTAAGGTTGTTCTGAAAGTACTGACCTTCACTTAGTTCCTCCTGTGGATTGGGAGTCATCTCTGGCTCCTCAGTTGGTTGGAGGCTCTGGGGAGGCTCTGGTTCTGGCTCTGGTGTGTCAATCATGTACTAAATGAGTAAAGAGTATCCAAAAGCAACTACCTTTCCTACAATAATTATCTAAAATCTATTGTTTATAATAACTATTGCTTTATGAAATATACCTTTTGGTTTGTTATCGATTACGTTATCGCATGAGCTAGTCATCGGTGTTGTTGTACTGGCTGGTCTTGAACTAAAACAGAAAATAGTTGAGATGAACTGACGGGCTTCTGCATTTTAACATGCATATTTATATGAATATACTGCATGCCTATACCTTTTGATTAGTCATCATTTATGTTATTGCATGAGCTAGTCTTCAGTGTTGTTGTGCTGCCTGTTTTTTATGGTGTCTGTAATAATTATTAAAAGAGAAAATAGTCAAAACAAACTGATGCAGGCTACTATATGAGTTTAACATTAACATGTCTATTTACAGTGTCTTCGGGATGCTTTCAGACCACTTTACTTTTTCCACATTTTGTTACAGCCTCATCCTAAAATTGATTCAATGTTTTTTTCCCTCATCAATCTACACACAATACCCCAAAATGACAAAGCAAAAACAGGATTTTAGAAATTTTAGAAATAAAAAACCTGAAATATCACATTTACATAAGTATTCAGACCCTTTACTCAGTACTTTGTTGAAGCACCTTTGGCAGCAATTACAGCCTTGAGTCTTCTTGAGTATGACGCTACCAGCTTAGAACACCTGTATTTGGGGAGTTTCTCCCATTCTTCTCTGCAGATCCTCTCAAGCTCTGTCAGGTTGGACGGGGAGCATTGCTGCATAGCTATTTTCAGGTCTCTCCAGAGATGTTGGATCGGGTTCAAGTCCAGGCTCTGGCTGGGCCATTGAAGGGCATTCAGACACTTGTCCCAAAGACACTCCTGAGTTGTCTTGGCTGTGTGGTTAGGGTCGTTGTCCTGTTGGAAGGTGAACCTTCACCCCAGTCTGAGGTCCTGAGCACTCTGGAGGAGGTTTTCATCAAGGATCTCTCTGTACTTTGCTCCGTTCATATTTCCCTCGATCCTGACTAGTCTCCCAGTACTTGCCGCTGAAAAACATCTCCACAACATGATGCTGCCACCATCATTCTTCACCGTAGGGATGGTACCAGGTTCCCTCCAGACGTGACGTTTGGCATTCAGGCCAAAGTGTTCAATCTTGGTTTCATTAGACCAGAATCTAGTTTCTCATGGTCTGAGAGTCTTTAGGTGCCTTTTAGCAAACTCCAAGCGGGGTGTCATGTGCCTTTTACTGAAGAGTGGCTTCTGTCTGGCAACACTAACCTAAAGGCCTGATTGGTGGAGTGATGCAGAGATGGTTGTCCTTCTGGAAGGTTCTCCCATCTCCACAGAGGAACTCTGGAGCTCTGTCAGAGTGACCATCGGATTCTTGGTCACCTCCCTGACCAAGGTTTTTCTCCCGCGATTGCTCAGTTTGGCCGGGCGGCCATCTCTAGGAAGAGTCTTGGTGATTTCAAACTTTTTCCATTTAAGAATGATGGAGTTCATTGTGTTCTTAGGGATCTTCAATGCTGCAGACATTTTTTGGTACCCTTTCCCAGATCTGTGTCTCAACATAATCCTGTCTCGAAGCTCTATGAACAATTCCTTCGACCTAATGGCTTGTTTTTTGCTCTGACATGCACTGTCAACGGCGGAACCGTACGTAGACAGGTGTGTGCCTTTCCAAATCATGTCCAATCAATTGAATTTACCACAGGTGGACTCCAATCAAGTTGTAGAATCATCTCAAGGGTGATCAATGGAAACAGGATGCACCTGGGCTCAATTTCGAAGTCTCATAGCAAAGGGTCTGAATACTTATGTAAATAAGGTATTTCAAGCTTGTAGCGTCATACCCAAAGTGGCTCGAGCCTGTATACATTTTTTTTTAACTGTTTTCGCTTTTTCATTATGGGTTATTGTGAGTAGATTGACATTTTCTATTTAATCCAAAATGTGGACAAAGAGAAGGGTTCCGAATACTTTCTGAATGCACTGAATGCATAGTGCCAGCATGCCTATCTTTATTGTCATATGTCATACTATCATGTACCAGACATTATTTCATACATTACTTAATGTCATACATATTATTTCATACATGAAATCAAAGGCGCAACTTTGACTGGGGATGGGGGGGACATGTCCCCCTACATTCTGAAATTGCATTTTTGTCCCCCCTCACTTTTATAATTGGAATGTGCCTCAAAATGAGACAACGGTGTGCTTTACTTCACAAGACTATTTTAGGTGTCTTGGACATTTTACTAACCTTCTATGCCACACTGGCTGTTGTAGTCTGGGCAACACTTTTTGTACCGTGCACAGTCAGGATCACAGTCACACAGCCTTCCCCTCTTAAAGGATTCACCACACCGCCCTTTACACGAGTCACCTGGTACCCAGACATACAGTACATCCATTATCACACCAGTCCTGGTTGTGCTATTATAACACATGCATAATACCTGCATGTACATGTGGATCTTTATCATCTGAATAAATGACATGTCAAGCACTCTCATGGATCATTTGTGATAATACAGGGTTTCCCAAACTTGGTACTGCAGACCCCAAGGGGTGCACATTTTGGCTTTTGCCATAGCACTACACAGCTGATTCAAATAAGCAGCTCATCATCACGTTTTGGTTGTTTGAATGAGCTGTGTAGTGCTAGGGCAAAAACCTAAACGATCATCCCTTGGGGTGCCCAAGACCCAGTTTGGGAAACTCGGACACCACTAATACATTGAATAGATAAGAAAAGTCCTTACTGGTGGTGCACTGGGATTCGTAGTCAATACAGCACTCCTCGTGAGTGAGACAGTCATAATCACACTGGCACATGTAACCCCTGTTATACTCTCCTCCACATTGCCCATTGCAGCTTGCTATACAGAAAAGACAACAACATCATGTATATTTAGTGTCATTCAGTAGCCTAGCACACGGTTTCCAAAACTCTGTCCTTTCCCTGGATACACGTTTTTTTGTTTGTTGCCGTAGCGCTACACAGCTGATTCAAATAACCAACTCATTATTCATCTTTGATTATTTGAATCAGCTGTGGAATGACCGAGTTTGGGAAACCTTGACCTTGGCCCAGCACACACACAGTCATGGAGATATGTCACAAGTCACCAGCTCTGACAGCAGTATCAATATCATTCCAACAATAAGGCCTTGTCACATTTGTCACAGAACCTGTCACTAGTGCTGAGCGATTAGTGCTTTATGAGGTCGGTTCAGTTTCGGTTTCAATTTCTTTATATATTTTTTAAAATATTAAATGTACTATGCATTATGTGGGTTGAATGATGTAACAACACAGAGTAATACAAACAAAAGTCCCATGATGGTAGTGACTACCCATTACTGTTTATCACTTATTAACAATAATTTACTCACATTACTTTAATAAAATATTTGTTTTATTTGATGACTTTATTATTTAATTCCAAGTCATCGTCTCATACAGAGCTGAAGTACATGCAATTGAAGTAGTCCTTCAAAGTAAATAAGACATACTTTTATGACCACTGAATACCAACTATCAATCACTAAATCATGTATTCTTCAGGCTTGCGAAGCAACTGCTTTCTATCCCTCTCGATCCTGTGTTCTCTCCTCTCTCAGACTCCATGTCTTGCTCAGCACAGACCAGACAAGATTAAGCGGGACGCGCAATGGATTATGGTCACTGTAGGTAATTACCACGTTTCCTGCGCTAAACTATATTGAACAACAATATAAAAGCAACATATAAAGTGTTGGTCCCATGTTTCATGAGCTGAAATAAAATATCCCAGAAATGTTCCATACACACAAAAAAGCTAATTTCTCTCAAATTTTGTGCACAAATATGTTTACATCCCTGTTAGTGAGCATTTCTCCTTTGCCAAGATAATCCATCCACCTGACAGGTTTAGTATATCAAGAAGCTGATTAATAGTCACATCAAGTTCACTACACATCAAGCTCAGGGTAGCCTAGTGTTTAGAGCGTTGGACTAGTAACCGGAAGGTTGCAAGTTCAAATCCCTGAGCTGACAAGGTACAAATCTGTCGTTCTGCCCCTGAACAGGCAGTTAACCCACTGTTCCTAGGCCATCATTGAAAATAAGAATTTGTTCTTAACTAACTTGCCTAGTAAAATAAAGGTAAAATAATATAATAAAAACATTTCTTTCAATGGAATTCAAATAATTTAACCGATGTCGTCAATTAGTTGTTTAAAAAATGACAGACTTTTCAGTTAATTGCTCAGCACTACTTGTAACACTGACAAGATAATGGCTGAATCATACATTATAGAGCCAGAGTACACTTTTTCCGTCTCTAGTTAATAATTTGTTAATAAGTCAATAGAAATCAGAGAGTGGGCAAGCAGTACACACAATCTGTTTTACATTCCCGGAAAGCAGTTCAGTACACTCATGGTAATTTAAATCAAGAGAGTGACAACATGCATCCTTATCTCTAACTGACATTAAAACAATTTAGAATAAAACCCAGAAACACACACATAAGGAGCTGAATCAAAGCAATTTACATACGCAGTGATTACAAATACTCACACTGAGCAGAATTTAATGGGAGAGCACAAGCCAGCAGAAGAGCAAAGAAAACTGATGGAGTCATCTTCACAGGTGTACTCTGTTTCAACCTGAGCAGTAGCATATCAGACAGAAAGGAGAGAAGAAAAAACATCCCAACTCAGTTCATTTCTATTCCATTAGAATGTATATAATCTATGTACAACAGTTACTTGAGAGTGAAAAGTCTCATTGTACCTTGAAAGAGTAACCCTCTGTCCAGATCTAGCGGAGTCCTGCACTGTGTCTGCTTTTATAAGGAATGGGAGAGAGGCTGGCTGCCGGTTTCGTGTCTGATAGGAATCCCCCCCTTATATTTTGGGTCCTGGTATGGTAGGACAGTAGGACTCATGAGGCAATTATAAGTTATATTCTTCAAGAATCAATGGGTACATATCATGAATTTACAACTCCAAAAATGTATGTAGCATCTGCTGATTACCCCTTTAAATGTCAATAATCTGTCCTCCAGAGTGGTGTCACTACAGACCCGGGTTCGATTCCAGGCTGTGTTACAGCTGGCTGTGACAGGGAGACCCATGAGGCGGCACACAATTGGCCCGGGCTTCCGGATTAAGCAGGTAGTGTGGCTTGGCAGGGTCGTGTTTTGGAGGACGCATGGTTCTTGACCTTCGCCTTTCCTGAGTCCCTTGGGGAGTTGCAGTGATGGGACAAGACTTTAACTACCAATTGGGGAGAAAAAGGGGTAACAGTACAAAAACAATGATAAAGTCAAAAATCTGAAAACGTATGAACTCAGATTTGTCTCATTTTCACATATGTTGTAGCATAGACCCTATTTTACATTGTCTGAAGTTTTTGTGTTGTGTCCGCCATCAGATGAGACATACCATACTCTTTAATACAGGGTGGGTGCCATTTCAATCATAGAAATATAATTCATAGAAAGGACCTATCCCTTCAGAGACTGCAATTTAGCTGGTAACACCATTGACATTTTAATTCAATTTAATTCCACCCACCGTCGAATGTCAACACGAATGGGAATGTATTTTATAATGACCATATTTCTATGATTTTCTATGATTTCAATAGGTTTTGGGAGATTGACAGATTAATTTAAAACAATGGATATTCCAACTCAAGTCAACATTCTCTGATGTGTGGACCTCCAATCATCTTTGTGGTACCATTTGAAAGAGGACATTTCAATGTTATTCATATCAGCCAACACGACAAGAGAATGCTGTTTCTCAACTGATGGCAGGCACAACACAAACAACTGAGATGATGTCAAATGTGTGTGTGTGTGTGTGTGTGTGTGTGTGTGTGTGTGTGTGTGTGTGTGTGTGTGTGTGTGTGTGTGTGTGCCTGTGCCAATGTTTGTGTTGCTTCACAGTCCCCGCTGTTCCATAAGGTGTTTTTTAAGTCTGTTTTCTTTATCTAATTTTACTGCTTGCGTCAGTTACTTGATGTGGAATAGAGTTCCATGTAGTCATGGCTCTATGTACTACTGTCTGCCTCCCATAGTCTGTTTTGGACTTTGGGACTGTGAAGAGACCTCTTGTGGCATGTCTTGTGGGGTATGCATGGGTGTCCGAGCTGTGTGCCTGTAGTTTAGACAGACAGCTCAGTGCATTCAATATGTCAATACCTCTCATAAATAAAAGTAGTGATGAAGTCAATCTCTCCTTCACTTTCAGCCAGTAGAGATTGACATACATATTATTAATATTAGCTCTCTGTGTACATCCAAGGGCCAGCCGTGCTGCCCTGTTCTGAGCCAATTGCAATTTTCCTAAGTCCTTTTTTGTGGCACCTGACCACACAACTGAACAGTAGTCAAGGTGTGACAAAACTAGGGCCTGTAGGACCTGATTTTTTGATAATGTTGTTAAGAAGGCAAAGCATTGCTTTATTATAGACAGACTTCTCCCCATCTTAGCTACTACTGCATCATTATGTTTTGACTATGACAGTTTACAATCTAGGGTTACTCAAAGCAGTTTAGTCATCTCAACTTGCTCAATTTCCACATTATTTACTACAAGATTTAGTTGAGTTTTAGGGATTAGTGAGTGTTTTGTTACAAATACAATGCTTTTAGATTTAGAAATATTTGGTGCTAACTTATTCCTTGCCACCCACTCTGAAACTAACTGCAGCTCTTTGTTGAGTGTTGCAGTCATTTCAGTCACGATAGTAGCTGATATGTATAGTGTTGAGTCATCCGCATACATAGACACTCTGGCTTTACTCAAAGTCAGTGGCATGTTGTTAGTAAAAATTGAAAAAAGCAAGGGGCCTAAACAGCTACCCTGGGGAATTCCTGATTCTAACTGGATTATATTTGAGAGGCTTCCATTAAAGAACACCCTCTGTGTTCTGTTAGACAAGTAACTCTTTAACTCTTTATCCACATTATAGCAGGGGATTTTCCAGCAGCAGACTATGATCGATAATGTTAAAAGTCAAACAAGACAGCCCACACAATCATTTTATCATCAATTTCTCTCAGCCAATCATCAGTAATTTGTGTAAGTGCTGTGCTTGTTGAGTGTCCTTCCCTGTAAGCATGCTGAAATTCTGTTGTCAATTTGTTTACTGTGACATAGCATTGTATCTGGTAAAACACAATTTTTTCCAGAAGTTTACTAAGGGTTGGTAACAGGCTGATTGGTCAGCTATTTGAACCAGTAAAGGGGGCTTTACTATTCTTGGGTAGCGAAACTACTTTAGCTTCCCTCCAGGCCTGAGGGCACACGCTCTCTAGTAGTCTTAAATTGAAGATGTGGCAAATAGCAGTGGCAATATCGTCTGCTATTATCCTCAGTAATATTCCATCCAGATTGTCAGACCCCGGTGGCTTGTCATTGTTGATAGACAACTATTTTTTCACCTATTCCCCACGGACTTTATAGAATTCAAAAGTACAATTCTTGTCTTTCATAATTTGGTC
Source organism: Oncorhynchus tshawytscha (assembly GCF_018296145.1). Lineage (NCBI taxonomy): Eukaryota > Metazoa > Chordata > Actinopteri > Salmoniformes > Salmonidae > Oncorhynchus > Oncorhynchus tshawytscha. The sequence goes on along the minus strand of NC_056429.1, from coordinate 30,677,239 downwards.
CGATATAGTTGGATGTGTAGTGTCAGCGTTTGTTGCTGGCATGTCATCCCTAAGTTTGCTTATCTTGCCAATGAAAAAGTCATTAAAGTAGTTTGCAATATCAGTGGGCTTTGTGATGAATGAGCCATCTGATTCAATGAATGAAGGAGCCAAGTTTTTTTTCCCAAAATGTAATTTAAGGTGCTCCAAAGCTTTTTGCGATCATTCTTTGTATAATTTCTCTTTTTTCATAGTGCAGTTTCTTTTTTTCTTTTTCTTTAGTTTAGTCACATGATTTCTTAATTTGCAGTACATTTGCCAATTAGTTGGGCTGCCAGACCTAATTGCCATACCTTTTGCCTCATCCCTCTCAACCATACAATTTTTCAACCCCTAATCAATTCAAGGGGATTTAACAGTTTTTACAGTCATTTTCTTAATGGGTACGTGCTTATTAGTAACTGGAATAAGTAGTTTCATAAATGCGTCAAGTGCAGGGTCTGGTTGCTCCTCATTACACACCACAGACCAGCAAATATTATTTACATTATCAACATCACTACAAAACGTATTGTATGACATCTTATAGACAATATTAGGCCAAGCCTTTGGAACTTTGGTTATATGGCTATTATATTGTGATCCCTACATCCTATGGATTTAGATATTGCTTTAAAGCAAATATCTGCAGCATTAGTAAAGATGTGATCAACACATGTTGATGATTTCATTCCTATGCTGTTGTAACTACCCTGGTAGGTTGACTGACAACCACTGGTTATAGTTTGACGTTTTCTCCTGAGTGGGCAGCTTGATGATATCCAGTCAATATTTAAATCACCCAGAAAATATACCTCTATGTTGATATCACATACATTATCAAGCATTTTACATATATAATCCAGATACTGACTGTTAGCACATGGTGGTCTATAGCAGCTTCCCACAATAATGGGCTTTAGGTGAGGCAGATGAACCTGTAGCCATATTACTTCAACAGTATTTAACATTAGATCGTCTCTAAGCTTTACAGGAATGTGTTTCTGAATATAGACCGCAACACCGCCTCCGCTGGCATTTCTGTCTTTTCGGGAGATGTTATAACCATGTCTTGCTACCACTGTATCATCAAAGGTATATCTAAGTGAGTTTCAGAGATAGTCACAAGCAGATGACATTCATGGACCTTATTTATTGACTTCATGGACCTTGTTTATTAGGCTACATACAGTATGTTAATATGAGCTATTTTTAGCACTTTTCTGGGTTGCTTGATTGCTTTTAATGCTTTACTGGGAAGCTTATCAGAGGTAGACTTACTCATGTTATTTACATTGGAGCTGATAGTGCAGGGAAAGCTGCATAAAGTGGTATTCCTACTATTGCACACCGACTCAGTGCTAACAGTGTAACTCTGGGTTATAGGCTCATGATTACTGCTTACAATAGCTGTAGGATAAACAAATGTATTTGGTGAATTTAGGGGTACATAAATGAAATGACTTACATTGCGTTTGCCAATGCCCCTAAGATCATGTACATTTGATGCAGCATTATGACGACTCATTGTCACAATGGTAGGGATTAACTGAGTTGGTCTTGGATCAGAGGCAGTTGCAGAGGCAGTTGTGGCGGATACGTTGGATTTATCGAATGCATGCATCAAACTGTATGCGTAGACGGTTTGACAGAAATGGTAGCAGAAGGGGAATGTTGAATTTTTGTTGCACACATATCTAGATGATGCTGCATACCATTTTGCGCAATAACACTGTCGGTGTGATCGAAGCATAACCTACAGCATAAACTCGGCAAAAAAAGAAATGTCCCTTTTTCAGGACCCTGTCTTTCAAAGATAATTTGTAAAAATCCAAATATCTTCACAGATCTTCAGTGCAAAGGGCTTGAACACTGTTTCCCATGCTTGAACCATGAACAATTCATGAACATGTACCCGTGGAACGGTCATTAAGACACTAACAGCTTACAGGCGTTAGGCAATTAAGGTCATAGTTATAAAAACTTAGGACACTAAAGAGGCCTTTCTACTGACTGAAAAACACCAAAAGAAAGATGCCCAGGGTCCCTGCTCATCTGTATGAACGTGCCTTAGGCATGCTGCAAGGAGGCATGAGGACTGCAGATGTGGCAAGGGCAATAAATTGCAATGTCCGTACTGTGAGACGCCTAAGACAGCGCTACAGGGAGACAGGACGGACAGCTGATCATCCTCGCAGTGGCAGACCAAGTGTAACAACCCGTGCACAGGATCGGTACATCCGAACAACACACCTGCTGGACAGGTACAGGATGGCTTCAACAACTGCCCGAGTTACACCAGGAACGCACAGTTACACTTACCAGATGATCATTTGAAACTGAACTTCTTGTTGGAAGTTATTCTTGAAAAGGGAGAAGCTAACAAATTAGCAACAACATTCTCTTTGATAACACCTGCTGCAAACTAACTGTCAACTAAAGCTAGCTAACTAGACCGTGGGAAAACTACTGCTTGCTATTGTGCATTGACCTGTTGGCCTTCAAAGAAGGTAGAAGTTTCCATACCTTATTGTAAAAACAGTCCCACCCATTAAGTCAAAATGTGATTGGTTGATTCCATTGTCCCTCCAAAATGTTGCCCTAAATAAGTTGAATGGCAGATGCCTTTATCTAGCTTCTGATCGCCAATGGCTGATTTAGCTAGCTAGATCTTTCTCCTAAGAGACAAGCAATGAAAAATCTCTTCAGGGTTAACCCGTTCCTTTCCAACCAAAACTGAAGAGATTAAATCAGAAAACCTAGGCAAATAATAATATAATTATCATTATTATTATTATATTATTATAATCATTATTTTATAAATCCCTTCTTTGAAAGTGTAGAAGGCCCAGTGTTCACCACTGTTTGTGTTAGTAATAATTTGAAGAGTGGCTCTATTTTCCCTCAGCGTGTATTTTTTCACTATTCTGAATGTCTAAAGAATCCATTTGTTATTCTGAAAAATAATCACAGAAATACTGGTATATATAATAATCACAGAAATACTTGCTCGTCCGGTAGGGTGGCGTTGGTGTCCACGACGTGGCTGGCTTTCTTTTTGTAATCCGTGATCATTAGGAGCCCCTGCCACATACACCTAGTGTCCCACCCGCTGAATTGCTCCTCCACTTTGTCCCTATAGTTGTTTTTCGCCATCTTGATCGATCTGCAGAGGTCGTATTTGTACTGTTTAACCATACTATTGTCCCCGGTCACACCTTGCCGTGTTTATAAGCAGCATCTCTCTCCTTTAGCTTCCCTGCAAGGCTGCCATTGTATAGGATGAGCAATGACTAGAATACAGTATATGCATACATTATCGTTCAAAAGTTTGGGGTCACTTATAAATTCCCTTGTTTTTTAAAGTAAAGCTCATTTTTGTCCATCAATATAGCATCAAATTGATCAGAAATACATCGTAGACGTTGTTAATGTTGTAAATGACTATTGTAGCTGGAAACTGAAGATTTTTTATGAAATATCTTCGTAGGCGTACAGAGGCCCATTATCAGCAACCATCACTCCTGTGTTCCAATGGCACGTTGTGTTAGCTAATCCAAGTTTATCATTTTAAAAGGCTAATTGATCATTAGGAAACCCTTTTGCAATTATGTTAGCACATCTGAAAACTTTTGTTTTGATTAAAGAAGCAATAAAACTGGCCTTCTTTAGACAAATTGAGTATCTGTAGCATCAGCCTTTGTGAGTTCGATTACAGGCTCAAAATGTCCAGAAACAAATAACTTTCTTCTGAAACTCGTCAGTCTATTCTTGTTCTTGTTGAGAAGTTAAGGCTGTTCCATGCGAGAAATTGCCAAGAAACTGAAGATCTCATACAACGCTATGTCCTACTCCCTTCACAGAACAGCGCAAACTGTCTCTAACCAGAATAGAAAGAGAAGTGGGAGGCCCCGGAGCACAACTGAGCAAGAGGACAAGTACATTAGAGTGTCTAGTTTGAGAAACAGACGCCTCACAAGTCCTCAACTGGCAGTTTCGTTAAATAGTACCTGCAAAACACCAGTCTCAAAGTCAACAGCGAAGAGGCGACTCCGTGATGCTGGCCTTCTTGGATTAGCTGACACAACATGCCATTGGAACACAGGAGTGAAGGTTGCAAACAATGGGCCTCTGTACACCTATGTAGATATTCCATTTTTTTTAAATCTGCCATTTCCAGATACAATAGTCATTTACAAAATGAACAATGTCTACACTGTTTTCTGATCAATTTGATGATATTTTAATGGACAAAAAAATGTGCTTTTCTTTCAAAAACAAGGACATTTCTAAGTGACCCCAAACTTTTGAAAGGTAGTGTATAAAGTGGATAAAACAGTATGTTAACATTGTTAAAGTGACCAGTGTACAATGTCTCTATACTGTACATGGGGCAGCAGAACCTAAGATACAGGGTGGAGTACCGGGTGTTAGCCGGCTAGTAACAGTGACTCAGGTTCAGGGCAGAGTACCGGGCAGTGGCCGGCTAGTGATGTTTGTTCAACAGTCTGATGGCCTGGAGATAGAAGCTGTTTTTCAGTCTCAGTCCCGGCTTTGATACACCTGTACTGTCTCCGTCTGCTAGATGGTAGCAGGGTGAACAGGGCGTGGCTTAGATGGCTGAGATCCTTGATGATATTCTTGGCCTTCCTATGACACTGGGTGCTGTGGATGTCCTGGAGGGCAGACAATGTGACCCCAGTGATACGTTGGGCTGGCTGCACCACCCTCTGAAGAGCCATGTGGTTTCGGCACTGGAGAGAGAAGCTCCTTTCCTTCACAGCAACTCCACTCAACCACCAGTCACGGTCATGGAGCTTAGGGCATGAATAATACAGGAGTAGATAGTGTATATAGATGCACTGGGGCTTTAGTGGGCAGATAGTCTAGATTAAACACTGCACTCAAATCCACCAATCTGAACATGCTCTCTTTAGACGAACATCTTACCCTGTTCTTCTCACATTACATGATGATAACATTTGAGAGCCCCAGTGTCAACTAAATAGGCTACAATAAACATATTCAAACAATTATCATACAAAACTATAATTGAAATCATTCAAAATGATTAAAAAGTCTAAAACAAAATGATGAGTTACTGCAATTAGGTCCTCATTTCAAATTAAGACAGGGTTATAGCATCATGCACATTATATGACTATATTTGGCCATTGAGATTTATATGATCTAATTATAATTATAATCATTCAATGAGGGAATGAAAATGTTGAGGAGCTCACTCAGAATGACAGTGAAGGAGGGGAAATTAATTATATCTATCCGGAGTGGCATTACTGTGGTGCACAATTAAAAACCTAACAAATCTCTCCTTCTCCCTCAATCTCTCTGTCTGTCGTTCTCTCTATCTGTTGTGTCAATTTGTAGCATATATTGATGGATGTAAAGATTGTTAGCTATACCGACAAGGCCTGTAATTGCTAACAGGATCAATATCATACTGTGTGCCTATAGCTGCCCCGTATACAGACTCCTACAGTCCAATTGACTCACTGGGGTAAGGCTGAAAACAGAAAAGTAGTGAGATGTTTGTATGACACACTTTGACATCTAAGATGAAACACCGTCTAACAAAATGTAATATATTTTGAATTTATATTTGTATGTTTGTTTGTCTCCTGATCTTGACAAAACAACTTTTGTTATGCAATAATCATGAGAAAATGATAGATGCACTGGAGCTTCCACTAAGGAAGTCCAGAGGACATAGGAATGAAACAATTATTCACACTTTATGATCACAAGTTGTTTTGAGTTTTTTTTGTTGAGATCAAAATATCATGTTCTCATGATTATTACATAATAAAAGTTGTTTTGTCAAGGTCATGAGATAAACAAACATACAAATATAAATTCAAATATATTACATTTTGTTAGCAGGTGTTTAATCTTCGATGTCAAAGTGTGTCATACAAACATTCAAACACACAAACATATTGCGTTTTGTTAGGTTGAGTTTAACATTAGATATCAAAGTGTGTCTTTAAAAGTGACAATGGGTCATATCAGATAGATTTTTGGGGACATTTAATCCTTGTTCTGGGGCCAGGACTAAAATAGCTAAAGATTATTACTAACATCCACTACCGTTGTGCAAAACACTTAACCCCTAAATTGTTCCAGGGGCGCTCCACTGCGGCTGACCCTCTGCCGCGCCCACCATTTTGGTGTATGTGGTGTGTGTGTGTAGTCCCTTAATGTCTATGCTATGGTGTGGTCCCGCCGTCCCAGAGGTGTTGGAATAACATACGGGAAGCACTCTTTTCACCCCTCTTCGATCCCGAAATGACTTGTTCTAGCAGGTTAGGATAATTAATGTAGCAGGTTAGGAGACTGAGGTCAAGGTTAGGAAAGGGTTAGGATTAGCAAACATGTGTTCCTAACCTGCTACGAAAATCCATTTGTATCTAAGTGGCTTGAAAATAGTGTGCCCATCACATACAGCAACCTCTGATTTGGAAGCCATATATAACCACTATAGTGTTCCATCCGTAGCATAATTGTGTTGAAACGTGTTACCGCTATTTCTATCAGTATCGTCACTATCCTCCTGATCATCTATTGATCAGTATTAGTTTCACAGTTCCAACAATTTCTGATACCACCAAATCGTCTTGCCCAATGTATCTCCTATTCTTTCAATTGTCTCTTTCCAACTCTCCTCCTCCCTTCCACCGCTGCGCGCTCTCTCACGTTGGCACATTAAACTATACTCTGAGAGCGAGTTTAGCAGCAGTCAGATGGTGGAATGCTTCGGAGAGAAGCAATCCGTTCGGTCCATCATTGCGAAAGGAAAAGGGGCGGTGATAGAGGAAGAAGAGACATGGCATCTAAAGACGTAACTGCCTCTTGTTTCGTCAGTGTGAGCAGGGATATTACAGGTAGGGAAAATATCAACATTATTCCTATTCCCATTATCTCGATCATCATCATCATCTGTAACGCGTACGGATTCTGGCTTTTCCCAGTCTGCGACTGAACAGGCGCATTGGGGGTTTATAAACAACACCTCTTTCATGTATGCCAGTTGCCACCAAGCTTTGTGTGTCATTCTTTATATGTCATCATCTAGGCTAAACGTGCTTTGCATTATTTGAGCATTTAAAGTTCGAAAATTATGTAAAGCAAAGACACCCTGCTTGCACAGGATTTACGATAAAAGCACAGCAGGCAGGCAGATCATGTAAAATCCCCAGGCCTGGACCATAGGAAAAGGGGCGTTGTGAAAAATCATCGTGTGCATCACGCGTGGGTTTACTCGCTCATGGTGTGATCTGCATTCAGAATTTCATGCCAGGTTGTAAGAATAGGAATTGCTACCCTCTCAGCGTGTTGGCAGTGAGCATGGTCTTTCTTTGTCTGCTGTGTGTATGTATGTGTGTGTGTGTGTGTGTGACAGAGAGAGAGAGAGAGAGAGAGAGAGAGAGAGAGAGAGTGTGAGTGAGTGAGTGAGTGATTGTGAAGAAAGATAGCGAGGGGGGGCAGCATGCAATTTCTTGCCAACAATTAGCATGTATCCTTCACTTCCCTTTATTGAACAAGCCAGACATGGACACTGTATACTACACTTCCCTTTATTGAACAAGCCAGACATGGACACTGTATACTACACTTCCCTTTATTGAACAAGCCAGACATGGACACTGTATACTACACTTCCCTTTATTGAACAAGCCAGACATGGACACTGTATACTACACTTCCCTTTATTGAACAAGCCAGACATGGACACTGTATACTACACTTCTCATTAGTACAATTCTCAGATGATGAGACTGCCATTGAGTTGACACAAGCTTACTCTCAAAAACTCACATCAGACCACACACAGGCTCACGCGCGCTCACACACGCTGGCACACACACTTAGGCCTACCTAGCTACACACACACACACACACACACACACACACACACACACACACACACACACACACACACACACACACACACACACACACACACACACACACACACACACACACACACACACACACACACTCTCACCTTCTAACCAACACCACACACACATGCTCGCGTTTGCAGGGAGTCTCTGCTGAGATAATTATTCCTAATGGCTCTATTAACCACACTGTGATAATTAATTCAGTGGAATCCCTGCCTTTCAATCCACTCACCTACCTGCCAGCCACTTCCCTCTGTCTCAGATAGACAGCTATATAGCATCAGACTCCAAGTGGCCAGAGCCAAAATACCATATATGTTTAAACAGTCATCATGGTGTTCAAGATCATCATCTTCTTCTTCATCATCATCCGAACATTACTCTAAGGATCCTGTCAGAACAATCAGACTCAGCAGCATTCTCTTATTTGACCATGCATTAGTCACAGGCGAAGTACAGCACATTCAGGGCTTTGGATGGTTGGTTATCCATGAACTGATACCTTTCACCATCTCACCCTCTCCTCGTGTCCTCCTCTTCAGCCTCGCCCCTGTCTCTCTGATGGTGACTCTCTATGTCAGTGTGCCTGTCTGTCTGTGAGGGGATGTCCTCAGGCCAAGCCAGGTTATCTGCAGGTGTCTGGCGGAGGGATTGGGATTCTATGTGACATCAATGCCTCGGTGACTGAGACTCACTTGAGCAGAGAGGATCCATGTGGTGGCTGGTAGTAATCATATTGTGCACATAAGGTTGTTTGTGTGGGAAGAAAATATTGTCTGGCAATGTATTCTGAATTTTATTAATAACAGAATGAATGCGATTGCAGGTTTTCGCCTATGAAACACACAATTAATAATAAGAAGTTGTTTGTTGTTTTTTTGGATTATTAGATGAGCAAAAATGAAAAGCCAAAAGTGCTTGTAGTATGCATAATAAAAGACAATTAACAGATAATAATGGAACAAATGCAACAACAAACAGGAGAAGAAAAAACAGGCAGTTTTTTGTCTCGATCCAGTCTCACCAGCCTCAAGTACTGTATTCCAGCTCTTGCTTCCATATATATATAAGAAAAATGCTCTCTATTTTACAGCTTCATTCTGTCCTCGCTCACATATCCCTGTTTTATTGGGCAATTTCTGTGCGCCTGCCATGGAAAACAACACTGTTATTTACGTTTTAGTGAAAGATCCAACGGTTTTGGAGACTCAATGGTTTTATCCTCTGATAATCTCCCTCTGTTTATGAAATGCCAGGTGTAAGTTTTAAATGACACGGTTGGTCTGTCTACAGTTGTATGACGAAAGGGCTGTGCACTCAAAGGTCAAGCTTATCTCTTTCACAGTTCTGATGTACTGTATACTTGGTTGATGTGTGTCATTTGTGTGTGTGAGATGTTTGCTTTGTGTGTTGTGTGTATTAGTGTGTATCTGACCATGGGGATGGTTTTCTATTTGCAGAGAGTATCAGGAAGATTGTTGACAAGTCATCCATCAAGTTTATACGCGGCATTAAGCTTGACACCAAAAATGGCAAGTCAGAGGACCGGATACTGGTGAGTCCTGTTTTATCTGAATAACTTTGTCTGGTGAAAATAACATTTGCTATATTGATGCGCTGGCTGCGGAGTGGGTGGTATTCCCACAGATCATTGTTGATCTATTGATATAGAGGAGTTCTCCAGGCCATCCACACACAGTATTACTCCGTCCCTCACTACGTCAAGACAAGTCTGATGCAGTGGAGGATTCCTCCACAAGACATCGAATGGAAACCTGATGGTTGGTTTAGGAGAGACATGATGCAACATAGGCAGTATTGAAGTGCAATTAATAACTATGGTCAGTTGCAGACTGAACACAAGCTATGGCCAGACTGGCCACATGCCATGAATATATTGAGTTGACATGCTGCTTTCCCATGTCGGCTGTGCCTGTCTAGGCATTGTAGGTGGGACAATGTTGGACACAGAGGTCTGTAAGAGCATCAGCTTGGGGAGGGATCTGTTTGAGGCTCTGTCTCTGTGAGACCCTGGTTGTGGAGGCAGTGCCAGGCGCGGGCGGACCTCTGCCTTTGATACTGGGGTGCTTTCATCAGAGAATATGGGGCAAAGATGTGAAATCTTCAATAGAGGAGCTGCAGCCCTGCCAGCTTATAGGACTAAATCTGGGCCAGTGAGCTCTTAAGTGTATAGATCCCAACCTATGTAAGTACAGAAAATAGGCAAAAGTATAAGAAATAGAACAACCAAATAACTGAGACTGTACTAACAATTCCACATAAAACTGCATTGAAATGTTTTCATGTTTTTGTGCTCCTGAAAACTACCAGCTGATGAGGCAATGAGCTCACACCCCCAGCTGGGCAGACTAGGCCTTGGCAGGGAGTCATTCCCCCGATGACTGCTTAATGATTCATTATAGGATGAGTTGGAAGAGTTTTGCAATGTGCACCCATTGATATTCAGGGACTATGTCTCTCTGCCAGGACAATGTTATCCATTAAATCCTCGCTGTCCAATCTCTCTCTGCTAAATGGTTCCTTTTTTACTCTGAACTAGAGTAGGGTATCTATCTGGAATTCTAGTCTCTATGGTGCTTAGATTAAGGCTGAGGAGAGGGTTTTAGGATTTAAACGGTCAAGGTAAAGCTTGGGGAAGGGTTTGGGTTAAGAGTAGGGCTTGCTGATAAAGCCTGAGCGAGGGTTCATGTTTTAAGGTAGGTTCAAGTTCAGGCTGGTAGGTTCTTTTTTCATTGTTCGTCTTCCTCTCCCATCAGGTTTGCTTGAGGCCATGTCATGTACTTTAAGTTAGGCTTTGGTTTCCTTGCTTGTGAATTATTTAACCAGGTACTGGAAGTACCTTATTCATGTATAACAGTTGCCTTACCCCCTTATCAAGCCAATAAGAAAAGACAGGCATCATCTCTTCTCCAGAAACAGACACATAAAACTGACACATAATTATATGATGCGTGCAGTGTGTCTCTTTGATCTGGAAGACGTTGATAAGGACTTCTCTCCTGGGGGGAACTGTCTCCCATTCTCTCCTGCACCATCAGCATGATTTACTTTTATATACTCATATGGTACAGTACTCACACACTGTATCCACTGCCACCTCCTACCCAGTATACCCACCCGCCCAACTCATCACGTTAATGTGATACAATCCCCACGTTTTAATTAACTCCTTCAGACACAGTCTCTTTGAAGTGGTGGAATGCAGGAGTCTCTCTTGCTCTCTCTTTTCTCTCTTTTCTCTCTTTTTCTCTCTCTCTCTCTCTCTCTCTCTCTCTCTCTCTCTCTCTCTCTCTCTCCCTCTCTGTAACTTCAGATACCATCGTTGTGGTTTGCTGTTGTTGTGTGTGGGTGTTGTGGCTGCCGGCAAGTGTTTGGCTCTGATGAGTAGAACCAAGCACCTCTCTCCCGAAATGCAAAATTGAGGGATAGCCACAATTAAATTACTGCATTTTATTAAGAAGGCATACTTTACTAGCTAGTGTTTCTAGAGAGAGAACGAATGAGAGAGAGAGAGAGGCAGAGAAAGATAGCCAGAGAGAGAAAGGCAGAAGAGAGAAATGTTCCTCCGTCCCTCCTCAGGGAGATGTTTAAAGGGGGCATCAGAGATGAAGGAGCAAATGATCAGGCGCGAAGGAGCAGAAAAAAGAGCAGAGGACGAGAGTCAGAGAGAGGGAGGGAGGGAGGGAGAGAGCAACTGAAACATATTTGCTGTTTGTTTATCTGGTAAAAAAAGAAGTATAAACTGTGCTGTAGCAATATTTACAAAATGTTCTTCGCTCTCCTCTAAAAGATGGAGACAGGAGCACGAGAATAGGGTATATAGAGATTGTGTTTGTAGCTGAAGGTGATTGTATGTGTGTGAAAACGTGTACAGTACACCTGGGTGTGTGTGTATGCGGACAGACGGGTGAATGTGGGTGCTTTTAAATCACTTCCCTATGGAACTATTATTGCTGTGACCATTTCTATAAACCATCTTAATACACATCCTGAAAATGCAATCATCCCCAGTATACAGCATAGCCCATCAAAGCATGATGCTGTGGCAGAAAAGATTCCTGCCCAGATCAATAGGTGAATTCAGAGAGTACTCCTCATTTCACTCTCTCCATTACCATGGCAACCCACGAGAGCGTTGGATGCCCATAGTGAGTCTTGAATGTGCAGTGAACTTTTGCTCAGTATGGATGTCATTTGTTAATGTTTCTCCGTCTGACTCAGGTCCTCACAACATGGAGACTCTATTTCCTGACAGCCAAGGTTCCAACAAAGGTAGCCATAATGATCACTATGTCATTAGCTACCATTTACCATACACCAAACTCTCAGCATTATGTTAACAAACGTGAATTTTATTACAGATTGAGGTGACATTTAACTTCTTGGAGATCCGAGCCATGAACAGTCACCCAGAGTTTCAGGTGAGTAACATAAACCAGATTAACTCAGGTTTTGAATGGCCATGTTGGTGCATCGTCCATGTGGCCTCTTTAATTTGAACTGATTAGTTATTTGAACAGATTTATAATGGAGTAGGCCTATTAGCAACATCATCTCAACATCTGAGCAATCAATCAAATCAGTTAATCTAATCTACAATATGGAGATACTGTATGAGGATCTTAATTCATGTAAGCAGAGCTACAGCAATTCGGTCTCTGCTTGGATATTTACTGCAATTAACTTAGTTATCTGGCATCATGCCGAAAATCACTGGTCCGTCTATCACTCTATTAATTGAAACGATGTTGTTGTTGTTTTCCTATGCAGGTCGTCATAGACTTGGACAAGTCCACTTATTCCCTGAGGCTTCAGTCACGTGACCACCTCAGTCATGTGGTCAGCCACGTTAACTTTGCCCTGTCCAGAATATTCAACAACTCTGTTTTCTCGTAAGTGTCTATTTTCAGGCAGCATAGACTCCTGTACCTGACAGCTTTGAAACCCAGACAAATTATAAATAATGTTAGCTATTATGTCCCTTCTGAAACGTGTCCCCTCTCTCTCTCAGTCCCTCCATCTGTCATTCAGACAGTGACCTTTCTGAGGGAAGCAGGAAGTACTCCCCCAGCTCAGAGACGTCTGTTGAAACCCAGAGGGCCTGTGGTAAGAAATGCACAGACAGGCAGGAAGACAGACGGACACAGATATACAGACTGCATAAGAGACAGATTCTAGTTGATGATTGACAGGCAGGAAATTGTTGAGTAAATTGAAATGAGAGGTTGAAAGCAGGTCCTCATTAAGTGTCAAATGGATAGAGAAACCCACTGCACTGCATGCAGTACATATTTTCAAGTTAGTTATTAGCTTTTTACACAGACATTATAAACGTATGGTAATTGCACTGCTTGTCATCTCTATTTTCTCTCTCTCAGTGAAACAAACACCTGCTCTACACCCCTGTCCAGCAGTCAAATAACCAAATCGCCCTCTAGTGGCCTCATGGGTGGAATGTTGTTAATATTTTGAATCATACCATAAATAATAAACTTATTGTTCGTTTTTTTTAAGCTGAATATCCAGTGTTTCTACAGTACCAGTCAAAAGTTTGGATACACCTACTCATTCAAGGGTTTTTCTTTATTTTTGCTATTTTCTACATTGTAGAATAATAGTGAAGACATCAAAACTATGAAATAACACATGAAATCATATAGTAACCAAAAAACTTTTAAACAAATCAAAATATATTTTATATTTGAGATTCTTCAAAGTACATAGCCTGGAGGTGTGTTGGGTCAATTTCCTGTTGAAAAACAAATGAGTCCCACTGAGCGCAAACCAGATGGGATGGCGTATCGCTGCAGAATGCTGTGGTAGCCATGCTGGTGACAGTGGTTCTTCCTGTAAAAGTTGCGTCATACTGCAGTATACCTTCATCCTCATCATTCAGTTAATTCAAATTCAAATTTGAAGTCGTGCACAATTATCAGTTTCCATTTGGTTCAAATCGCCCATTCATTGTCAGGTAGAGACACATTGGGACCCAAAAGCATAATCAGTGCTCTAACTCCCCCTTGCGGTGGTTTGGAGCAATGAAGCACTGATGCAGGGTAACGTACTATACCACAAATTACCTCTAAGTTCCGTGGCTTAATCTCAAAACGTTTAATTGAGGAACCACTGTAAGTGTGCCTTGATTTCTAAATAAATCACAGACAGTGTCACCAGCAAAGAAGCCCCACACAATCACACCTCCTCCTCCATGCTTCATGGTGGGAACCACACATGCGGAGATCATCTGTTCACCTACTCTGCATCTCACAAATGCATGGAGGTTGGTACCAAAAATCTCAAATTTGGACTCATCAGACCAGTTTTATCACAGCGCTTGGTGGTTTTTGCGACTGCACTTGAAGAAACTTTCAAAGTTCTTGAAATGTTCCGTATTGACTGACCTTCATGTCTTAAATGAGTGACGGACTGTCGTTTCTCTTTGCTTATTTGAGCTGTTCTTGCCATAATATGGACTTGGTCTCTTACCAAATAGGACTATCTTCTGTATACCTCCCCTACCTTGTCATAACAAAACTGATTGGCTCAAACGCATTAAGAAGGAAAGAAATTCCAGAAATGGACTTTTCACAATGCACACCCAATTGAAATGCATTTCAGGTGCCTACATCATGAAGCTGTTTGAGAGAATGCCAAGAGTGTGCAAAGCTGTCATCAAAGCAAAGGGTGACTACTTTGAAGAATCTCAAATCTCAAATATATTTTGATTTGTTTAACACGTTTTTGGTTACTACATGATTCCATACGTGTTATTTCATAGTTTTGATGTCTTCACTATTATTCTGCAATGTAGAAAATTGGTACTGGTTTTGTTATATTTCAAGTCAGTTTCTTTGATGTATAGTATATAAAGTGTAATAGTGGGATGCAAACTCAAAATGGAATACATTTCAACTCTATATCTGACATGGTACAGGTGTCTTCTTTTGTTAAGCCAATAACAATGTGTGTGAGGTGTATAGTTTTGTTTCAGAGTAGATTTGTTTAAGACTCCCAAGAAACACTCTGTGTGACCCCTATTGAGCCCAATGCAGTAAAAGGTTAAAACCCTCCTCTCTCACCATCATCTATTTTTCTTCCTCTCTGTCCGTCTCAGGAGGGTTTTCCGAGACCTACGCTGCCCTGTGTGACTACAATGGAATCAGCTGCAAGGAGGAAGTGCAGTGGGTAAGAGCGATGGGAGTAGGCCTGTTGTGTGTTAGTGTGCTGGACTGTTATAGTGCTTTCACAAAGTATTCATACCACTTGACTTATTCCGCATTTCGTTTGTGTTACAGCCTGAATTCAAAACGGATTCAATATTTTTCAACCCATCTACACACAATACCCTTTAATGACAAAGTGAGAGAAAATAAATGTTTGAAAAATATTGAAAATTCAGTACATAAATAGGTCATTTACGTAAGTATTCACACTTCTGAGTCGATACATGTTAGAATCACCTTTGGAAGGGATTACAACTGTGAGTCTTTCTGGGTAAGTCTCTCACTGCTTTGCACACCTGGATTATTCTTTAAAAAATGATTCAAGCTCTGTCACGTTTGGTAGTTGATCATTGCTAGATAACCATTTTCAAGTCTCGCCTTAGATTTTCAAGCTTATATAAGTCAAAACTGTAACTTGGCCACTCAGGAACATTCAATGTCATCTTGGTAAGCTACTCCAGTGTATAGTTGACCTTGTGTTGTAGGTTATTGTCCTGCTGAAAGGTGCATTTGTCTACCTGTGAAAGCAGACTGAACCAGGTTTTCCTCTAGGATTTTGCTTGTGCTTAAGCTATATTCCGTTTCTAGTTATCCCAAAAACTATCTAGTCCTTTCCGATGACAAGCATACCCATAACATGTGCAGCTACACCATGCTTGAAAAAGTGGCACTCAGTGATGGTTGTGATGGATTTGCCCCAAACATAACACTTTTTTATTTAGGACATAAAGTTAATTTCTTTGCCAATTTCTTTGCAGTTTTACTTTAGTGCCTTATTGAAAACAGGATGCATGTTTTCAGTTTTCTCCTATCACAGACATTCAACTCTGTAACTGTTTTAAAGTCACCACTTGCTTCATGGTTGAATCCCAGAGCAGTTTCCTTCCTCTCCGGCAACTGAGTTAGGAAGGACGCCTGTGTCTTTGTAGTGACTGGGTGTATTGATACACCATCCAAAGTGTAATTAATAACTTCACCATGCTCAAATGGATATTCAAAGTCTGCGTTTTTTTATCCATCTCCAAATAGGTGCCCTTTCTTGTGAGGCATTGGAAAACCTCGCTGATCTTTGTGATTGAATCTGTGTTTAAAATTCACTGCTAGATTGAGGGACCTTACAAATAATTGTATGTTTGGGGTACAGAGATGAGGTAGTCATGTTAAACACTGTTATTGCACACAGAGTGAGAGAGTGAGTCCATGCAAACTATTATGTGATTTGCACATTTTTACTCCTGAACTTATTTAGTCTTTCCATAACAAAGGGGTTGATTAGGGGATACCTAGTCAGTTGTACAACTTAATGCATTCAACTGAAATGTGTCTTCCACATTTAACCCAACCCCTCTGAATCAGAGGGTGCGGGGGGCTGCCATAATCAACATCCATGTCTTCGGTGCCCAGGCAACAGTGGGTTAACTTAAAAAAAATAAAGGAGATCCGCACCCTCTAGGAGCTCAGATGCAAAAAAAATAAATATTTTTTGGCACATTATAAGTTCCGATGATAGTATCGGTAATGTGTTTTTGGAACTTCCCTTGGTCATATTCTCGCGGGGAAGAAACTTCAGAGATCAATTGGTAAACTCTGATTTACCACCCCAAGATATCCCTGAACAATGTGTATTTGCGCCCCTACTGGATGGAAACTACAAGTGTAATGGCTGTGCTCAATGCAATGGCACTTATAAATGTAGATCCTTCAAACACCCACTCGTCCCACATTTTGGAAGAAAACCACGCGATTTTGTCTCTACGTTATATTGGCATCGAACATGTCACCCTCCCTAGGAGAGAGGGGTGACCTCGACAATTTATTGTTAAAACGAGAGGCTGTCTGGATCTTTAATTTAAAGACCCTTAATCCCTTCGGTCTCAATGTGGACTTTGATCTGAAGCCATTCTTGTGATTATTGTGATGTTGCTATTGTAAATGTTTGTAGGCTTATGTAGCCAAATTGTATCTATGATCGTACGCTATCCATTTATGTTTTTTGTATGCTATTTTAATATATGAGAATTAACCAATGATATCAGGCCACACCCGGCCATGTTTACAGACATCTGTGTGTGTCTTTTGACACTATATAAACGCGTCACCCCGCAGTGTTTGTCATTATACCCTGATGAAGACACGTCTGTCAAAACGTTGGACATGACATTTTTGCATCTGAGCTCCTAGAGTGTGCGACTCTCCTTTATTTTGTTTAAGTGTTCCACTCCGCTAGCCAGCACCTCGCCTAAATAGGTGTGTGTTTCTTTCGCCTCTAAACAATGGGTTAACTGCCTTGCTCAGGGGCAGAACGACAGATTTTTACCTTGTCAGCTCAGGGATTAGATCCAGTAACCTTTCAGGTACTGGCCCAACGCTCTAAACACTAGGCTACCAATAGGCTACCTACTTATTGACTCAAGACATTTCAGCTTTTCATTTTTGATTAATGAGTAAAAATGTATAAAAACATAATTCCACTTTGACATTATGGGGTATTTTGTGTAGGCCAGTGACACCAATCCTAATTTAATCACAGTTTTAATTCAGGCTCTAACACAACAAAATGTTGAAAGGTGTGTGTATACTTCCTGAAGGTGAAAAAAATAAGAAAACTGCACTTTCAAATGAGGGGGTAATATACTATAGCAAGTGGACTCATGGGTTATCTTGCTCCTAGGATGTGGACACTATCTATCACTCTCAAGACAACAGGGAGTTTAACCTAGTGGACTTCAGCCACCTGGAGAGCAGGTGAGAGAATGGGAGAGGGAGCGAAAGAAAGAGAGCAGACGTTATCAAATGAATGCTGCTGCAGCCTAAACAAATCCAGTTGCTAAATTAATTTCGAGGGTATTATAAAAATGTACCCATTTCGTTACAGTTACTGTTGTGTGTTTGTAACAGAGACTTGGCAGTGATTGTGGCCTCAATGGCATACAACACCTGGTTCACCAAACTATACTGTAAGGACCTACGCATAGTAAGTATCGTTCTGTCTGTATCTCCTTCTGTTTCAATGGTCATTGAAAGAAGTTATAAGCATGTAATGACACAAGATATTTTTCATTTCAGGGGTCAGAGGTCAGTGAGCAGGTTTTGCACACACTCAGTAAGTCCTCCAGCCTAGAAGAGCTCACTCTGGAGAATGCTGGTCTCAAATCGTGAGTTTTCCTTTCTTCACAAAAATCTCTTACTCTTTCTGTATGAATAAGAAGAGTATTCGAACAAGAGAATGAGTGTTTGTTTGTGTCATTGTGTCTTTGTCCAAATGTGTGTATTGTATACTGTGTATGTTTCAGTGACTTTGCGCAGAAGCTGTCAGTTGCGCTCTCAGAGAATCCTGCTTCTGTCATCCACTCTCTGAACTTGGCACACAACACATTGGACAACCAAGGTACCAAGCAGATGCCTTATTTTCCTGTTAGACTCACAAATTTGCCTATTTCTGTTTTGGTGACATCTCTCCTCCCTCTGTCTCTCTCTTTCGGTGTAGGTGTGTCTAACCTCATCCAGCAGGTGTGTCGTCTCAGCAAAGGACTGCGTCTCCTCAACCTCTCCAAGACCTCCCTTAACTCCAAAGGTTTGGACTGCTTCGTCTCTCCATCCTTCCATCTCTCAATCTCTCTACCAGCCCCACCCAGAGAGAAGGCCCCACCTCCCTGTCATCCTCCATGTTACGGAAGCATACACATCCCCTCAGCGCCCCCTGACATTAATACCGTTCAGTAACTTAGCAGACTGGGACAGTCAGCTGGAGAATCAGTTCATGAACACCTTTGACTACATTTGGGTTTTATGAAGCTGCAACAGCTGGTTGAACAGGCCACTAAGCCATGCATGCTAGATTTATAGCGGAGGTGGTATAAACCTCTGTACCTCCTGTAAGTCCCCCCTGAACAGCTCAGTCTGTTGTCAGGTTTTGTTTCTACTATACAGCAGCTTCGCTATTTACGACGTGTCCCCATGGTAACCATCTTTCAGGCGACCTGCTCTCTATTACTTCCCACACTTATTGAGAGTTTGAATACTGAATATTGAATTAAGAATGATACTGCACACGTTTACACAGTCTGATTCTACTGACAGATGTAGGTGAGAATCACATAATTCAAAATGTTCTGAAGTGTTTTTCCCCCCCTCTTTGGTAAACCTGCATTAGCTAGCTGAATGCATCTCTCATGGCTTCCCCCTCACTCTCTCTGTGTGTCTCAGGTGTGGTGTCTCTGTCTCAGGCTCTGTGCTCCAGTGATGAGTATTCCAACTCTCTACTGCACCTGGACCTGAGCAAGAACCCTGGGGTCCTGTCTGGGGAGGACGCTTCGGTCAGAAAGCACACACATAAACGCATACACTGAGTGTACAAACCATTGGGAACACCTGCTCTTATCATAGACTGACCAGGTGAATCCAGGTGAAAGAGATGATCCCTTATTGATGTCACTTGTTAAATCCACATTAATCAGTGTTGATAAAGGGGAGAAGACAGGTTAAAGAAGGATTTTTAAATTTTGAGACAATTGATCCATGGATTGTGTATGTGTGCCATTCAGAGGGTGAATGGGCTAGACAAAATATTTAAGTGCCTTTGAACGGGGTATGGTAGTAGGTGCCAGGCGCAACCAGGCGCAATTGATTGTGTCAAGAACTGCAGCGCTGCTGGGTTCTCCACACTCAACAGTTTCCCGTGTGTATCAAGAATGGACATGTAGCCAACTTTTAATTATTGTTATTTGTCTTTTTTAAATGTTATTTTTTTATCAAAACAATTTTTTACCCCTTTTTCTCCCCAATTTCGTGGTATCCAATTGGTAGTTACAGTCCTGTCCCATCACTACAACTTCAGTATGGACTCGGGAAAGGCGAAGGTCGAGAGCCGTGCCTCCTCTGAAACACAACCCAGCTGAGCCGCACTGCTTCCGCTTAACCCGGAAGTCAGCCGCACCAATGTGTCGGAGGAAACACCGTACACCTGGCGACCGTGTCAGTGTGCACTGCACCCGGCCCGCCACAGGAGTTGCTAGAGCGCAATGGGACAAGAACATCCCTGCCGGCAAACCCTCCCCTAACCCGGACGACGCTGGGTCAATTGTGCACCGCCCCATGGGTCTCCTGGTCGCGGCCGGCTGCGACAGAGCCTGGACTCAAACCAGGATCTCTAGTGGCACAGCAGGCATTGCGATGCAGTGTCTTAGACCACAGCGCCACTCGGGAGGCCCCATCTAGCCAACATGGGCCAGCATCCCTCTGGAACACTGTTGACACCTTGTAGTCCATGCCCCGACAAATTGAAGCTGTTCTGAGGGCATTAGGAAGGTGTTCCTAATGTTTCGTAAACTCAGTGTACATACACTCACACTTTGTATACAAACCAAAGGTAAAGTAAACGCACTGATTATGCCTTATGCGTGAGTTTCTCAGTTAAACATTATCGTATTTTCTCTCCCTTTCTACAGAATCTGTACCTTTTCCTTTCCCAGCCTAATTGTCTGGTCCATTTGGACCTGTCTGACACTGACTGTGCTGTTGACTCTGTGAGTATCTAGTGGCTCTGTGAGTTAGATTTTCATTTGCACACTTATATAATGTAGGATTTAATGAGTTTCTCTACACCCTTTGCAACCTCTGTCTCTGTTTTTCATCCTCTATAATCCTCAAACCCTATCTTTTTCTCTTTCCCACTAAAATTGCACAACACAACTGTCTCTCGTCTCTCGCGTAGCTATTTGGGGCTCTGCTGAGGGGGTGTTGTGCTGATCTCTCCTACTTGAATCTCTCCAAAAATTCCTTCTCACACAGGTTAGTCACATATTTGAGATGAACTATTTATTTGGTGTGATGTGGCAGAAAAACGCTTTGAGGCTCTGAGTGAAGATAGAACACTAATTTTAGCAAGAATCCTCAGGCAAGAATCCTCAGGCTTCATCTTTTGCTCTCTCTCTTTTTCTTTTCACTCTCTCTATCTGCCTTTATCTCTCTTGCTCCCTCAAATGAGAAATCAGAAATGAGCTTTGTGGGAACCGCTGGAACATTGTGTTTCCTCTCTGTGGGTGTGTCGGGTCGATTTAAACGAGAACTTGCAGAGCTGTCTGCATAGATAAGACTCATGAATATTTAAGCAGAGCTGTTTATCATCTGACCCAACTTGCTCCCTCCTCTTTGGCCAGCTTCATTTTCTCTCTCTTTCTCATTTAATCTCAATCCTCTCGCCACTTTATACCACTCATCTATACCTCCTTTTGCTCTCCCTCTCCTCTCTCGTTCACCTCACTCTGACCTCTCTCTTCTCCCAGGAAAGTGAAGGAGACCCTGCCGTTGTTCCGTCAGTTCTTCAGCTCGGCCTTCAGTCTCACCCATGTCAGCCTGGCCTCTATGAAGCTACCCCCTGATGCCCTGAGGTCAGTTCCCCTATTCTCCTATTCTCCCCTGCTCTCTCTCACACACCTACAGCTCACTAGAATGACAGGGGCAAGTTTAGCTGCACAACACACTGGTCACTATGGCACTTAAGACTGAGTTAAAGGGTGTGAACTTGCAGACAGAGGAGGAGGAAAAATGGTCTTTGTTGTTGTAAAACAAGTCAATACCCTTTCCACCTATCACATATTGTTTGTATTTTCTTCCCATTCTGTCTTTCTTTAGGTCTCTTTTCATAGGTCTGACCACAAACCCTCACATTAATGACCTTCACCTGGACATCAGTGGCTGTGAGGTACAAGTCTGTCTTTCTGTCTGTTTGTCTGTCACTGCACACAGAACATTCAATTCCTGCTGGCCTTTATAATTTCCCATCTCTGTCTCTCTGGCATTATTTTCTTATGTTTCAAGTAAGGACTTAGTGTACAGTAGATATAGAGTGCCTGCGGAAAGTATTCAGACCCCTTGACTTTTTCCCCATTTTGTTACGTTACAGCCTTATTCTGAAATTGATTAAGTAAACATTTTTTCCTCAGCAATCTGCACACAATACCCCATAATGACAGACAGGTTACATTTTTTGGGGCACATTTATAAAAAATAAAAAACAGAAATACCTTATTTACATAAGTATTCAGACCCTTTGCTATGAGACTTGAAATTGAGCCCAGGTGCATCCTGTTTCCATTGATCATCCTTGAGATGTTTCTACAACTTGTTTGGAGTCCACCTGTGCTAAATTCAATTGATTGGAAATTATTTGGAAAGGCACACACCTGTCTATATTTAGTGCATTCGGAAAGTATTCAGACCCCCTCCCTTTTTTTTCTACACACAATTCCCCATAATGACAAAGCAGAAACAGGTTATAATACATATTTGCTCATTTATAAAAAATAAAAGATCACATTTACATAAGTATTCAGACCCTTTCCTCAGTACTTTGTTGAAGTACTTTTGGCAGCTATTACAGCATGGAGTCTTGGGTATGATGCAACAAGCTTGGCACACCTGTATTTGGGGAGTGTCTTCGATGCTTCTTAGCAGATCCTCTCAAGCTTTGTCAGGTTGGATGAGGAGTGTTGCTGCGCAGCTATTTATCTACACACAATACCCCATAATGGCAAAGCAAGAACAGGTTTCTAGAAATTTAGAAAAAACAGAAATACCATATTTTCAGTATTCAGACCATTTGCTATGAGACTCGAAATTGACCTCAGGTGCGTCTTATTTCCATTGATCATATTTGAGATGTTTCTACAACTTGATTGGAGTCCACCTGTGGTAAATGTAATATTTCACTTTTAATTTGTAATAAACTTCCAAATACTATTTAATCCATTTTAGAATAAGGCTGTAATGTAACAAAATGTGGAAAAAGTCAAGGGGTCTGAATACTTTCCGAATGCACTTTAAGGTCCCACAGTTGACAGTGCATGTCAGAGCAAAAACCAAGTCATGAGGTCGAAGGACTTGTACCTAGAGCTCCGAGACAGGATTGTGTTGAGGCACAGATCTGAGGAAGGATACCAACAAAAATTCTGCAGCATTGAAAGTCCCCAAGAACACAGTGGCCTCCATCATTCTTAAATGGAAAAGTTTGGAACCACCAAGACTCTTCCTAGAGCTTGCCGCCCGGCCAAACTGAGCAATCGGGGGAGAAGGGCCTTGGTCATGGAGGTGGCCAAGAACACGATGATCACTCTGACAGAGCTCCAGAGATCCTCTGGGAAGATGGGAGAACCTTCCAGAAGGACAACCATCTCTGCAGCACTCCACCAATCAGGCCTTTATGGTAGAGTGGCCAGAGTGAAGCCGCTCCTTAGTAAAAGGCACATGACTGTCCGCTTCGAGTTTGTCAAAAGACACCTAAAGGACTCTCAGACCATGAGAAACAAAATTCTCCGGTCTGATGAAACCAAGATTGAACTTTTTGGCCTGAATACCAAGCATCACATCTGGAGGAAACCTGGCACCATCCCTAGAGTGAAGTATGGTGGTGGCAGTGTCATGCTGTGGCGAAGTCAGTGGCAGGGACTGGGAGACTAGTCAGGATGGAGGCAAAGATGAATGGAGCAAAGTACAGAGAGATCCTTAATGAAAACCAGCTCCAGAGCGCTCAGGACCTCAGACTGGGACGAAGGTTCACCTTCCAACAGGACAACGACCCTAAGCACACAGCCAAGACAACGCAGGAGTGGCTTCAGGTCAAGTCTCTGAATGTCCTTGAGTGGCCCAGCCAGAGCCCGGACTTGAACCTGATTGAACATCTCTGGAGAGACCTGAAAATAGCTGTGCAGCAACTCTCCCCATTCAACCTGAAAGAGCTTTAGAGGATCTGCAGATAAGAATGTGAAAAACTCCCCATATACAGGTGTGTCAAGCTTGTAGCGTCATACTCAAGAAGACTTGATGCTATAATCGCAGCCAAAGTTGCTTCAACAAAGTACTGAGTAAAGGGTCTGAATTCTTATGTAAATGTGATATTTCTGTAGCGCCGTCGGAAGAAGTGGACCAAGGTGCAACGTGGTACGTGTTCATGATTCTTTATTTAATTCCAACACCAAACAAAACAACAAAAGAACAACGAACGTCACGTTCTGAAGGCTACACAGAGCTAACAAAAAACAACATCCCACAACCTAAGGTGGCCAAACAGGCTGCCTAAGTATGATTCCCAATCAGAGACAACGATAGACAGCTGTCCCTGATTGAGAACCATACCCGGCCAAGACATAGAAACACAAAACCTAGAAATAAAGAACATAAAATGCCAACCCAAATCACACCCTGACCAAACCAAAATAGAGACATAAAAAGGCTCTCTAAGGTCAGGGCGTGACAATTTCAGTTTCTCAAAACCTGTTTTTGCTTTTTCATTATGGGGTATTTGTAGATTGATGAGGGGAAAAGACGATTTACACATTTTTAGAATAAGGATGTAACATAACAAAATGTGGAACAAGTTGAGGGGTCTGAATACTTTTCCGAAGGCACTGTACATAGAAACTATCTTTTGTCAAGGTCTCGTCTTATTGTGCTTTGAAAGTCCTCCTTCCACAAATGTTGTCTCTCTCTCTCTTGCACGCTCTGTCTCTCTCTCTCTTGCACGCTCTGTCTGTCTGTCTGTCTGTCTGTCTGTCTGTCTGTCTGTCTGTCTGTCTGTCTGTCTGTCTGTCTGTCTGTCTGTCTGTCTGTCTGTCTGTCTGTCTGTCTGTCTGTCTGTCTGTCTGCCTGCCTGCCTGCCTGTCTGTCTGTCTGTCTGTCTGTCTGTCTGTCTGTCTGTCTGTCTGTCTGTCTGTCTGTCTGTCTCTCTCTCTCTCTCTCTCTCTCTCTCTCTCTCTCTCTCCCTCCCTCCTCTCTCCTCTCTCTCTCTCTCTCTCTCTCTCTCTCTCTCTCTCTCTCTCTCTCTCTCTCTCTCTCTCCCAGCTGAAATCTGCAGGAGCTTCTGTGATCCAGGAGCTGTTCCCCAGGGTCTCCTCCATCGCCACTCTGGACATCTCTGACAACGGTGAGCACAATGACAGACTGCACCACTATGGCCCTATATGGTACACTCCACTCTACACAAGTCTTGACCCAAAGAGGTCTGAGTACAGAAATACTCCTTTCTGAACTTAAACAACTTAAACCAGGTAGAAAGTGTGTAGAAATGTTGACATAATTAAATAATGTAATCTCTGAACAATTTTTCTTCAGTCACAGTATTTTCAATATGGAGCTATTAGCAGCACTATTTTGGTTGATTTTGTGGCCTCAAGCCAGTTAGTTTATTAACATTTTTCATCAAGAATATGGGCAAAATGTAATTATTTACAATGAAATAGAGAATGGGAATGTTATTACCTTGTCATATAATTGCTACATTTACTATTAATATAGCATTAAAAATAGTTTTCCTGATTGAATCTTGGCCATTAGTTTTCGCGATGCGAATATTGGGTCGCGACTGAGACATCCTGGTTCAATCTGGGTCCCAAGGTAAAACCAGTTGAGAACCACAGCTCTACACCACTGTGGCACACACTAGCAATCTGCACCACTCAGTCAGCTTATTTTGTGTGAGGTTTTTGTTTGTGTTTTAGCACGTTTTGTATGAGTGGGCTGTGTGCTTGCCACTTTTGAGATAGTTTTGTATTTGTGGGGGCTGTGTATTTGTATTTATTAAGGATCCTCATTAGCTGCTTCCAAGGCAGCAACTACTCTTACTGGGGTCCATTAAGGCAGTTATATACAGTTTAAATATGACATGACATTAAATGTCATAACACTTTTCACAGCACATTAACTGTGATCCCTCAGGCCACTACTCCACTACCACATATCTACAATACTAAATCAATATGTACGTGTGGGTAGAGTGCGTGTCTTATCATGTGTATGTGTAAGCGTCTATCTATGTCTGTGTGTGTGTCTCTTCACAGTCCCCGCTGTTCCATAAGGTGTATTTTTATCTGTTTTTTTTAAAAATCTGACACTACTGCTTGTATTAGTTACATGATGTAGAATAGAGTTCCATTTAGCCATGGCTCTACATTGTACTGTGCGCCTCCCTTAGTCTGTTCTGGACTTTGGAACTGTGAAGAGACCTCTGGTGTCATGTCCTGTGGGGCATGTATGAGTGTCTGAACTGTGTGCTAGTAGTTTAAACAGACAGCTCAGTGCATTCAGCATGACAATACTTCTTACAAAAAACAAGTAGTGATGAAATCAATATCTCCTCCACTTTGAGCCATGAGAGATTTGCATGCATATTATTGATGTTAGCTCTCTGTGTACATTTATGAGCCAGCCGTGCTGGCCTGTTCTGAGCCAATTATAATTTTCCGACATCTCTCTTTGTGGCACCTGACCAAATGACTGAACAGTAGTCCAGGTGCGACAAAACTAGAGCCTGAATGACCTGCCCTGTTGATAGTGGCAGAGTAACACTTTATTATGGACAGACTTCTCCCCATCTTAGCTACTGTTGTAACAACATGTTTTGATCATGACAGTTTAGAATCAGAGTTACTCCAAGCAGTTTAGACACCTAAACTTGCTACATTTTCACATAATTTATTTCAAGATTTAGTTGAGTTTTAGGGTTTAGTGAATGATCTTTGCCAAATACAATGCTTTTAGTTTTTTTAAATATTTAGGACTAACTTATTCCTTGCCACCCATTCTGAAACTAACTGCAGCTCGTTGTTAAGTGTTGCAGTGATTTCACTCGCTGTAGTAGCTGACGTGTATAGTGTTGAGTTATCCGCATACACTACCGGTCAAAAGTTTTAGAACACCTACTCATTCAAAGGTTTTGCTTTATTTGTACTATTTTCTACATTGTAGAATAATAGTGAAGACATCAAACTACGAAATAACACATATGGAACCATGTAGTAACCAAAAAAGTGTTAAACAAATCAAAATATATTTGAGATTTGAGATTCTTCAAATAAATAAAAAAAGACAAAGTCCATATAATGGCAAGAACAGCTCAAATAAGCAAAGGAAAATGACAGTCCATCATTACTTTAAGACATGAAGGTCAGTCAATACGGAACATTTCAAGAACTTTGAAAGTTTCTTCAAGTGCAGTCGCAAAAACCATCAAGCACTAAAATGAAACTGGCTCTCATGAGGACCACCAAAGGAATGGAAGACCCAGAGTTAACTCTGCTGCAGAGAATAAGTTCTTTAGAGTTACCAGCCTCAGAAATTGCAGTCCAAATAAAGGCTTTACAGAGTTCAAGCAACAAACATATCTGTTCAGAGGAGAGTGCGTGAATCAGGACTTCATGATCAAATTGCTGCAAAGAAACCACTACTAGGACACCAATAATAAGAAGACACTTGCTTGGGCCAAGAAACACGAGCAATGGACATTAGACCGGTGGAAATTTGTCCTTTGGTTTGGAGTCCAAATTTGAGATGTTTGGTTCCCACTGCTGCGTCTTTGTGAGATGCGGATTGGGTGAACGGATGATCTCCGCATGTGTATTTCCCACCGTAAAGCATGGAGGAGGAGGTGTTATGATGTGATGGTGCTTTGCTGGTGACACTGTCTGTGATTTATTTAGAATTCAAGGCACACTTAACCAGCATGGCTACCACAGCATTCTGCAGTGATACGCCATCCCATCTGGTTTGGCCTTAGTGGGACTATCATTTGTTTTTCAACAGGACAACACCTCCAAGCTGTGTAAGGGCTATTTGACCAAGATGGAGAGTGCTGCATCAGATGACCTGGCCTCCACACTCCCCTGACCTCAACAACATTGAGATGGTTTGGGATGAGTCGGACCGCATAGTGAAGGAAAAGCAGCCAAAAACTGCTCAGCATATGTGGGAACTCCTTCAAGACTGTTGGAAAAGCATTCCAGGTGAAGCTGGTTGAGAGAATGCCAAAAGTGTGCAAAGCTGTCATCACTGCAAAGGGTTGCTATTTGTTTAACACTTTTTTGGTTACTACATGATTCCATATGTGTTATTTCATAATTGTGATGTCTTCACTATTATTCTACATACTGGAATGTAGAAAATAGTAAAAAATTAAGTAAAACCCTTGGATGAGTAGGTGTTCTGAAACTTTTGACCGGTAGTGTACATAGACACACTGGCACACCTAGATTATGTTGGAGAGGCTTCCACTAAAGAACACCCTCTGTATTCTGTTAGACAGGTAACTCTTTATACACAATATAGCAGGGGGTGTAAAGCCACAATATACGTACATATGTTTTTCCAGTAGCAGACTATGATCGATAATGTCAAAATCCACACTGAAATCTAACAAAACAGCTTTTTATCATCAATTTCTCGCAGCCAATCCTCAGTCATTTGTGTAAGTGCTGTGCTTGTTGAATGTCCTTCCTATAAGCATGCTGAAAGTCTGTTGTCAATTTGTTTAGAGTAAAATAGCATTGTATCTGGTCAAACACCATTTTTTCCCAAAGTTTACTAAGGGTTGGTAACAGGCTGATTGGTTGGCTATTTCAGCCAGTAAAGGGGGCTTTACTATTCATGGGTAGCGGAATGTCACGCCCTGACCACAGAGAGCTTTTTATTCTCTATGTTGGTTTGGTCGGGGTGTGACTAGGGTGGGTCATCTAGGTGATTTATATTTCTATGTTGGCCTGGCATGGTTCCCAATCAGAGGCAGCTGTTTATTGTTGTCTCTGATTGGGGATCATATTTAGGCATTCATTTCCCCTTTGAGTTTTGTGGGATCTTGAATATGGATAGTTGCCTGTTAGCACTACTGTTAGCGTCATGTTTTGTTTGAGATTATTGTTTTGTTTTGCTGTGAGTTTCACTTAGTAATAAAAAGATGTGGAACCCAGATCACGCTGCGCTTTGGTGCACTTATTCTGACAAACGTGACACAGAAGTACTTTTGCTTCCCTCCAGGCCTGAGGGCACACACTTTCTAGTTAGCTTAGATTGAAGATACGGCAAGTAGGAGTGGAAATATCGTCCGCAATATCGTGGCTTGTCATTGTTGATAGACAACAATATTTTTTCACCTATTCCATACTGACTTTACAGAATTCAAAATTACAACGCTTGTCTTTCCTAATATGATCAGTTATACATGTGCAGTGTCAGTGTTTGTTGCTGGCATGTCATGCCTAAGTTTGCTAATCTTGCAACTGAAAAAATCATTAAAGTAATTGGCAATATCAGTGGGTTTTGTGATGAATGAGCCATCTGATTCAATGAATGATGGAGCTGAGTTTGCCTTTTTGCCCTTAATTTCATTTATGGTTCTCCAAAGCTTGTTTCCATCATTCTTTCTATAATTTATCTTTGTTTCATTGTATAGTTTCTTATTCTTTTTATTTAGTTTAGTCACATGATTTCTCAATAGATTTTGCAGCCAGAATTATTTGCCATTCCTTTTGCCTCGTCCCTCTCAACCATACCATTTTTCAATTCCTCATCAACCCATGGGGATTTAACAGTTTTTACAGTCATTTTCTAAATGGGTGCATGCTTATTAGCTTATACACGATATTAGGCCCAGCCTTTGGATCTTAGGTTTTCCTAGATATGGCTACTATATTGTGATCACTACATCCAATGGATTTGGATACTGCTTTAAAGCAAATTTCTGCAGCATTAGTAAAGATGTGATCAATACAGGTCGATGATTTAATTCCTGTGCTGTTTGTAACTATCCTGGTAGGTTGACTGATAACCTGAACCAGGTTGCAGGCACTGGTTACAGTCTGAAGCTTTTTCTTAAGTGCGCAGCTTGATGAAAGCCAGTCAATATTTAAATCACTGAGAAAATATACCTCTCTGTTGATATCACATACATTATCATTGTCACTCATGTTATCCAGATACTGACTTTTAGCACTTGGTGGTCTATCGCAGCTTCCCACCAGAATGGGCTTTAGATGAGGCAGATGAAGCTGTAGCCATATTACTTCAACAGTATTTAACATGAAATCCTCTCAAAGCTTTACATGAATGTGGTTCTGAATATATACAGCAGCACCTCCACCATTGGCATTTCTGTATTTTCTGTAGATGTTATAACCATGTATTGCCACCACTGTATCATCAAAGGTATTATCTGAGTGAGTTTTAGAGATAGTCAAAATATGAATGTCATCTGTTACTAGCAAGTTATTGATTTCATGAACCGTGTTTCTTAAGCTACATACAGAGCCGTCGGAAAGTATTCAGAACCCTTGACTTTACAGCCTTATTCTAAAATTCATGAAATTCTTTTTTTTCCCTCATCAATCTACACACAATACCCATAATGACAAAGCAAACATTGAATTTGTTGACATTTTGGAGTCTTCTTGGGTGTGACACTACAAGTTTGTCACACCTTTATATGTTGAGTTTCTCCCATTCGTCTCACAGATCCTCTCATGTGCATGTTATGTATGTTAGTGCAGGGTGAGCTGCACCCAGTGTATTTCCTACTTGGGCACACCGCCCGAGTGCTAACAGTATATCTCTGGTTCATAGGCACATGATTACTGCATACAATAGCTGTAGGATCAGCAGGGCAGTTAGAGGGACATACATTAGGTTACTTACATTGTCTACCAACTCCCCTGGGATAATGTACATTTGCTGAAGCATTGTGACAACTTAGCGACACAATGGTAGGTATTAACCGAGCTGGGCTTGGGTCATTGTTACGTCCTTGTCTCAACGCAGCCTTATAATGCTGTGAAAGGATCCAGGAACCCAAATTATTCGGGTGGATCCCATCCTCCTTGTAAAATTGGTTTTGTTTCCAAAAGCTATTGAGATTGTCAACAAAAGTTATACCCGTTGAGCTGCAATAATCAGGTAGCCAATTGCGAAGATAAAGTGTTTATTTGATGTAGTTGGGTTTGTGGTTTGTGTTTACAGGGCTGGATGCAGACCTTCTCTCAGTCCTACCAGCTCTCTCCAGACACACCTCCCTAAAGCACCTGTATCTGGGCAAGAACTTCAACATCAAGAGCAGCAGGTAAAGCACTACAAAGGCAGTGTGTGTGTGTGTGTGTGTGTGTGTGTGTGTGTGTGTGTGTGTGTGTGTGTGTGTGTGTGTGTGCGTGTGCGTGTGCGTGTGTGTGTGTGTGTGCGTGTGTGTGTGTGTGTGTGTGTGGGTGTCTGTTTGTGGGGGCATGCTTGTGCATGTGTGTGCGTGTGTCAGTTTGCTTCACAGCTTGATTTTCCTCAGGCAGACTGGGATGATTACGATAGCGGCAGGAAATGACTAGTGCCAGAGCTCCTGCTGAGTGTAGCCTGAACTGCCTCTCTCCCCATGGCTCTATCTACAGGGTGCTGGAGGAAATCCTACAGAAGCTGGTCCAACTCATACAGGAGGAGGAATGTGTGAGTGAGAATGCGTCAACATTCACACATTACACAATATAATATTCCATTTTATATTCACTGATTGTACTGCAGAGTTTTTACACAAACGCACAAACACTATAGACATTCATTTACTCAGTGAAAACTCATGGTCAAATACTGACATTCACCACACACACATACTGTATTTTACATGGTACTCTCTCAAACTCTTTATCTTCTACAAAATGGTGTTTTCCTTAATGTATATCACTTTATGGCTCTGTTATTGTGGAATGTAACATATTGTGCCTTCTGAATGATTCACTTTGTGTACAAAGCTATGACACATCGCTATGTTTATTACAAATGCTGAGTTCCTACATTTCTCCTCAGCACTGCTCCCAACTGTTCACAGCAGCGTTTTACCATCTCTCTCCGCTGTCATCTCCTTCTCTGTCCTCTGTCCTGTCCGACCCTCTTCTTCTGCCTTACCTTTCACCTGGTCTCCACCCTTACCTCTCACCCAACCATCTCACCCCCACTGCCTTGCCCTCTCCCGTCTCCCGTCTCCCTCACGCCACACCCTTTCTCTCTCCCTCTTCCCTGTCCCTCCTCAGGCCCTCCAGTCCCTCTCCCTGGCTGACTCGCGGCTGCGTTCTCGCGGTACAGTGCTAGTAAATGCCCTGGGTAGTAACACCTGCCTACGTAAAGTCGACCTGAGTGGGAACAGCCTGGAGGACATTGGAGCCAAGATGCTGAGCAAAGCCCTACAGATCAACACCACACTCAGGCAAGAGACAGAGAGCGGGAAGGAGAGAGATAGAGGGTATTGTCAGGTATGGTGATGGTTGTTTTTAACACTTCCTCTCCCCTGTCCTGAAAGGAGTGTGACGTGGGATCGTAACAACACCTCAGCTACAGGATTCCTGGATGTGGCTCGAGCCCTTGAACAGTGAGACGATTTGTTCGTCAAACACACACATGCATGCTCGCACACATACACACACTCAGTCTTCTAAATCCGTTATTGCTCGCTATAGCTTATTTTACAGACCCCTTTGATGAATTTGTACGCTCAAAATACAGGAAGCGAGAGAGTTGATATAAATAGCTTCCAAGAGACATGGGGATGCCTGAAGCTATGTCTAATTTTGATGTCCTGTTGTTCAGAAAGAATTTTCAGAATTATCTGGCTAATATATCAACTCAGATACATGTGAACCAGACCTAGCTTACTGTACACATTGAAACGTGCGATCTCAAATGGCCTAGGGATGTGTTTAGGCTATAGATCACATTGGGGGTATTAAGGGGGTATTTTGGAAGGGATTCCATTCACAGGGATTATTAACCCTTACCCTTGGTTCTGTAATGCAATTTTCTATAGCTATCTTTCTCTATCTACTTTATTTCACTGTCTCCTTCCACTCCATCTCCTTCCTTTCTCTGTCTCCTTCCTAACTCAAACCTCTTGTCTTTCTCTCACCTCCAATGTGTTCTCTCCCAGTAACTTCACCTTGCAGTACATGCCCCTCCCCCTCAGTGACATCAGCCAGGCGTACCGTAGCACCCCCGAGAGGACAGAGCAGGCACTGACCAAGGTGGGCTCCTTATGCTCCCATCTAAATCCTCCCTCCAACCCTCTGTTAACCATCCTCTCCTTTCTTCTGCCTCTCCATTTCCTCTCCTTTCCTCCAATGCTTCCTTTCTGTACTGGCACCATCATTCTCTCTCTCTCCCTGCCCTTTCCATTTCAATTGACTCTGCTTCATTGACATTTTCACACAGTAGTATTGCCTGTGTGAGTGAATGGTTTTTATCTGTGGCCATCAGATCCAGCGTGCCCTGCTGAGGAACAACCAGACTCAGCGCTTCTCTCAGAGACAGGCTCTACGGCTGCACCAGGGCCTGGTCACCAGCACTGCTGAACAGGTAGCTAATGTACAGTCTATTCTGAAAGTATTCAGACCTCTTGACTTTTTCAACATTTTGTTACGTTACAGCCTTATTCTAAAATGGATCAAATAAAAAAAATGTCCTAATCAATCTACACAAAACACTCCATAATGACAAAGCAAAAACAGGTTCCTATACATTTCTAAAAAACAGAAATACCTTATTTACCTAAGTTTTCAGACCCTTTGCTATGAGACTCGAAATTGAACTCAGGTCCATTCTGTTT
Source organism: Oncorhynchus tshawytscha (assembly GCF_018296145.1). Classification (NCBI taxonomy): domain Eukaryota; kingdom Metazoa; phylum Chordata; class Actinopteri; order Salmoniformes; family Salmonidae; genus Oncorhynchus; species Oncorhynchus tshawytscha. The sequence continues at coordinate 30,643,664 of NC_056429.1, read as the reverse complement.
CCATTGATCATCCTTAAGGTGTTTCTATAACGTGATTGGAATCCACCTGTGGTAAATTCAATTGATTGGACATGATTTGGAAAGGCAAAAACCGAGCAAAAACCAAGCCATGAGGTTGAAGGAATTGTCCGTAGAGCCCCGAGACAGGAATGTGTCAAGGCACAGATCTGGGGAAGGGTACCAAAAAAATTATGCAGCATTGAATTGAATTTATTTTGGGTAACAGACAAATACAACAAAATGTACGATGTGGATCCAGAGGATATCACTTGAAAGTATTAATTAAAACGCTTGTTTCCAAAGTGGTCCTCGATGGTAAAAACAATAACACATATAATGATTAAAAGGCAAGACTCTATTGCGCAACACCCAACGCACATGACAGCCCACTTGGAGTTTGCCAAAAGGCCCCTAAAGAATTCAGAAAATGACAAACAAGATTCTCCGGTCTGATGAAACCAATATTGAGCTCTTTGGCCTGAATGCCAAGCATTTGGAGGAAACCTAGCACCATCTGTACTTTGAAGCATGGTGGTGGCAGCATCATGCTGTGGGGATGTTTTTCAGCGGCAGGGACTGGGAGACTAGTCAGGATCGAGGGAAAGATTAACCGAGCAAAGTACAGAGAGATCCTTGATAAAAACCTGCTCCAGAGTGCTCAGGACCTCAGACTGGGGCGAAGGTTCACCTTCCAACAGGACAACGACCCTAAGCACACAGCCAAGACAACGCATGAGTGGCTTCGGGACAAGTCTCAGAATGTCCTTGAGTGGCCCAGCCGGAGCCTGGACTTGAACCCGATCTAATATCTCTGGAGAGACATGAAAATAGCTGTGCAGCGACGCTCCCCGTCCAACCTAACAGAGCTTGAGAAAAGCTGCTGCAGAGAAGAGTGGGAGAAACTCCCCAAAAACAGGTGTGCCAAGCTTGTAGTGTCATACCCAAGAAGACTTGAGGTTGTAATCGCTACCAAAGGTGCTTCAACAAAGTACTGAGGGTCTGAAATCTTATGTAAATGTGATATTTCAGTTTTTTCTTTTTAATACATTTGCAAACATTTCTAAAACACCTGTTTTTACTTTGTTATTATGGGATATTGTGTGTAGATTGATGAGGGGGAAAAACTATTTAATACATTTTAGAGTAAGGCTGTAACATTGCAAAATGTGGAAAAAGTCAAGGGGTCTGTATACTTTCCGAATGCGCTGTATATGTGTGTTAGTTTTATGTGTGTAATTGAGAGACAATGAGTTAAGCCATGTTAGAGCAATAATATTGCTCTAATGATGGCTTATTGCTCTAAGGAGGGCTCAACTCATTGTCTCTCAATAATATTGCTCTAATGATGGCTTATTGCTCTAAGGAGGGCTCAACTCATTGTCTCTCAATAATATTGCTCTAATGATGGCTTATTGCTCTAACTAGGGCTCAACTCATTGTCTCTCAATAATATTGCTCTAATGATGGCTTATTGCTCTAATGAGGGCTCAACTCATTGTCTCTCAATAATATTGCTCTGATGATGGCTCAACTCATTGTCTCTCAATCACACACAGTATGTATGCATTCTCTGTTCTCTGTTTCCCAGGTGATGGAGCGTCTGTGTGTGCGTGTACAACAGCAGGTGTGTGTGCTGCGTGGAGTAGGGGAGATGGAGGAGATTCAAGCTGCTAAACAAGTGCTGAAGGAGGCCAGGAACTCTCGCGCGGTGAGTGTGTGTGCATACGTGAATCATTTCTCTAATCTCTCGATTGTAGTTGAGTGTTTAAGTGTATGTGGTCTTCCTACTAGGGTATCAGTGAGGATTTCACACACTGGACAACTTGTTACAGCTGTTGATACGTCATTGATTATAATCTAGCAACTTTTGCCATGTCATTACATTACGATATAAGGTGGGGTCATAGCTATATTCAATACAATTCACGAGTTGATTTAAAACCTGTTTATCCCTTAATCATGTTTAGTGTCTTGACGGATTTGCCCACAATCGTGTGACATGAAACATGACTTTTCTGTCCTTGCATTTATGGCAGTGTAAGTTGTCGTCATATATTAAGCATTAATCAGTTCAATTAGAAATTTAACTATAAGAATACTGCCTCTGGCTTTTTCTTGTATAGAGATCTCAGAAATGCACTGTAACTACCTAACATTTCGCGTCTTCTTATGTTACGGGGTGAAACCAGTTTTCATGGGCACACAAATCTAAAATAATAAACGTGATTGCATAATCAAATGCTTGTAACCAACAGAGTCACCTTACCTTGATACTTAAAACCTAAATCGATACTGTCATTAAAATTGTTCTTCAATAATTATGCATAATACTTGTTGGATGTGCATTTGGTGTCCAGCTGATTAGATATGCCCTGGTATTTTCACACATCATCATCTGATCCAGGAAGGACTTTTCTGAATGACAGTCAAGTGATAAACAGCTGTTGTGATAGCACATGCAATGCAACAACAGCCCAAGTGCTGGGAAAAAAAGGTGTTCATGAGGAATGTCCAGAAAATGTTGGTGTCTCATTCCTTACGCTGGTGTGCCTGGATCCACATTGGATCTAATATCCCTAGCAAATTGATCACCTGTTGTTGTCTGCTTGATTTACAGTAGTGTCTTTTTTTAGATTTAACAGAGAAAGCATCAAGTTAATGTGTTCATGTTTTCATATGTTTTTCTGCCTCGGATTGGACACGGAGTCTACTGTCCGCAATTGGACTATTGCGCAACACCCAACGCTACGCTATTCCTATGAATTATTCTGGATATAATGACAACAAATTACATAACATAATGGGCTTATCCACAATATGATCTGGTAATGTAATAACATGACAAATACATTTTGGTTTCCATTGTTACACCTGCAATTTAAAAAAAAATACAAGTGGCTTGAAGTAGCCTACTTGAAGTTGTACCGGTATAGGCCATCCCTTGAAAATCAGACATTTTCTAAATTTTGGTGCTTGAAAAGTCATTGTAATTATTGTAGCCAATTTTGTAAGTTCTCCTGCTCCTTTATAATTATCCGTGATTTTTTTTAATACATTTCTGTGAGAGATGTGACCACTTTCGTTTGTTTCCCGCTGCTTCAATTGAATGGTGTTGCGCTCCTCTGTCGAGTAAAACTATGTGCGGTTATTTTGAGGACGACAAGATCTAATGTTGCCTTCAACTTGGCTTTCCATACAAATCCTTCGATTAAAAAAGGAACCTGGTATTTGGTCAAATTCGCATTAGAAAAACAGCGATGCTCACCATTCAAATGGTGAGATTAATGCTACCGCTATTCATAACTTTATTATGTGTGCCCGCGTCGGCTACAGAAAAATCACCATAATCGATTTAGTCAGGCAATGTCCACATTATTCTCACATATTTTAGAATGTACTATAATAATAATTTTAATATCAATGCATTGGCAAGGCCTAAAAAAATGCATTATTCTTAAAGTGTTAATAATGGCCTACTTTTGGACACTTTTTGCATGCTTTTTAGGGGGAGGGGTTGGGGATATATATTAGGCCTTATATGTATAATTATTTAAATTATATAATTGTATAACATTGAATTTGACTTGCCAATGTCTGTATGAACCCTGCTTAAAATATGTATAGTCCTTTGTCTATGTTGTTGTATTGGTGCAGTTAATGGGTACATTTGCATATATTAACTTTTATACATGTGGAACCGCATTGAAATCATTTTGACATTTTGATCCCAATGGCACACATCAACCCCATTATTTGTGTATTAATTTGACTCTCTCTCACACACACACACTCTTTCTCTCTTTTTTTCTCTCTCTCTCTGTTTCAGCTGTACCCCTCCCTCTGTGAGCTAGCTCATGTGCTGTCAGTAGATGGGCCAGTCAGACAGAGACTGGACTCACTGGCAGGAGAACTGGCCAAGGCAGCTGACAAGGAACTACAGGTGCAATCCTCAATACATCCCATATTTATATAAACTTTTGATTTACTTCTTCATATTTTTATGGAATGGTTGAATATTTCATTGATTTATTGATTGTTTAATTGGCTTGTTGATTGACAGGTGATAGTTGACTCCATGGTGTCTCTCTGTCGTGAGCTGTGTCCGCTGTCCTCCTCTGCAGCAGAGAGATTGAGTCCTCCGCTCTCGTCCGTCTCTGAGCGTGTGTCCATCCCTCGCTCAGCCATCCGTACGGCCCTGATGGAGCGAGCAGCTCAGGACATCCACCGCGCGCTGGAGTAAGAAAGGGATCGAAGGAGGGAGGGATGGAAGGAAAGAAAAAGAGGGGGAGCTGAAGGAGGAAGATAAGCGATGCAGTCTTATTTGTTTAATTTAATCCGTGTGGGTATCTGTGAACTAATTCCATCATACTGTCTTCCCCCTCCTCTCCGCCCTGCCTCCCTCTCCTGCTCCCTCTCCCTCTCTTTGTCTCTCTCCCCCTCTCCCAGAGAGGTGAAGCTCTCAGTGGTTTCCTATCTCACCAACTCCATTGTGGATCAGATCTTGCAGGAGCTCTACGCCACTCAAAAGACCCTGGTATAGACATGCTGCCGTCTGTCTGTGTGTCTGTCTATAGGCCGGATATCGATTCTGTCACCTTTTGCCTACCATAACCAGTAACACTTTACTTGAAGGGGCACAAATAAGGCATTCATAACACCAGTATACACTTTAGCAGTATCCTTCACAACAACCTTTATAGCACCTTTATGAAACCAGTCATAACACCTTTATGAGCGTTGCTGTATAACAACCTTCATAATACATTTATTCATGTGTAGCGTCTGCTCCCTGTCCCAGACGCGTCAGGTGTCCCAGGTGAAGCGTTGGGAGGGGACATGTGATGGAGGGACAGGTCGGAGGTCACACAGACACAGAGACTCTCTGGACATCACAGACGAGGAGCTGGGCACCAGCATAGTAAGCATTGTGTGTTGACATTGTCTGTCTAGGATGTGTGTTGGTGTTTTGACATCTTTCTCTTCCCTCTCTAGGACACAATTGCCATTAAGAAGCACAGCTCTAGAACTAGGCGAATACGACCTGTTTCAACCAGACTGAGTGAGTATGTCTCCGTCCCACTATCTCTCTATATCCCTCTATCTCTCTCTTCCTCCCAGCTCTCTCTTTTATAGGTCCATTAGTGACTGTGTCCTGCTGTGTCTGTTTTTCTCTCCCTCTTTCCCTCTCCCTCATTCTCCTTCCTTCTCTCTCTCTGAGTGAGCCACTAATGGCTTGTGTGCATGCCAACCTGAACCAATTACTGCCTCAACATATTTGAGTGCAGTTGCCAATTGTTGTAGTTTTTAAACAGTGTTTATTTCAAGCACAGATGACAGCATCACATGACTGCTAAGGGAACTTCTACACTCTCGCAGCTTCCTTCTCCATTTCTCTCCCTTTTATGCATCTGTTTCGCTCTCATCTCGTCATCTTTCCATCTTTTTTTCGCTCTCTCTTTCAGGCCTGTGTGATGACTCCAGCTCCTCCCCGCCCCCCTCTACGTCCTCTTCTTTCTCAGCCCTCTCTCGCTCCGCATCCTGTGAGGGGCTGTCTGAACTCCCTACCCAGGGTGCACCTCTACATCATGTGACGCGGGTTAGGCCGAGGCCCCCACGGAGACACCGAGCAGGACACGCCCCCTCTGACACAGTAAGAGGAAGCTGACATTAGGATCTCACCCCGTATGGAATATACACTACCGTTCAAAAGTTTGGGGTCACTTAGAAATGTCCTTGGTTTTGAAAGAAAAGCCCTTTTTGGTCCATTAAAATAACATGAAATTGATCATAAATACAGTGTAGACATTGTTAATGTTGTAAATGACTATTGTAGCTGGAAACAGCACAATATTTTATGGAATATCTACATAGGCGTACAGAGGCCCATTATCAGCAACCATCACTCCTGTGGTCCAATGGCACGTTGTGTTAGCTAATCCAAGTTTATAATTTTAAAAGGCTAATTGATCATTAGAAAACCCTTTTGCAATTATGTTAGCACAGCTGAAAACTATTGTTCTTATTGAAGAAGCAATAAAACTGGCCTTCTTTAGACAAATTGAGTATCTGTAGCATCAGCATTTGTGAGTTCGATTACAGGCTCAAAATGTCCAGAAACAAATAACTTTCTTCTGAAACTCGTCAGTCTATTCTTGTTCTTGTTGAGAAGTTAAGGCTGTTCCATGCGAGAAATTGCCAAGAAACTGAAAATCTCATACAACGCTGTGTCCTACTCCCTTCACAGAACTGTAAGATACTGTATTTACGATAGCACAGGTTCTTCCTTTGTTACTCAGGCTTCCCGCTCTTTCACTCAAACCCAGCCCCTTTTCTTTGTGTAACCAGCTGTCATATCTGTTCCGCCCTCTAGGGACATTTTCCTTTATGACGTAATTTGTAATCAAGGTATGATTCATTCTGTGCATATGTCATTCTGTGTGATTAGTTAGGTATTTAGTAAATAAATAATTAAACCCAATTTTGTATTGCTGATTCAACTTGTTAGCCAGGGTTCGTGAAGATAACCAATAATTTACAACTTTCAGATGAGACTGAAATAAGGTGACGATTAATATTGACTGCTATTGATGTAAAATATTACTAGGTCTTTAAGAGTTTATTCAGAAGATAAAAGCTCTATAAATATTATTTTGTGGCGCCCCGACTTTGTAGTTAATTACATTTACATGATTAGCCCAATCAGGTAATATTAATCACAGAGAAAGGATTTTATAGAATAGCATGTCATATCACTTAATGCGACATAGCCAAAGACACGACAACACCTATGTAGATATTGCATAAAAAGTCAGCTGTTTCCAGCTACAATAGTCATTTACAGCATTAACAATGTCTACACTGTATTTCTGATCAATTTGATGTTATTTTAATGGACAAAAAATGTGCTTTTATTTTAAAAAACAAGGACATTTCTAAGTGACCCAAAACTTTTGAATGGTACTGTATACTACTGAACTGCTGACTATGTGTGATACTTAACTATGAATATGGAAATACAGGATCTATATTCACTTACAGTGGGGAGAACAAGTATTTGATACACTGCTGATTTTGCAGGTTTTCCTACTTACAAAGCATGTAGAGGTCTGTAATTTTTATCATAGGTACACTTCAACTGTGAGAGACGGAATCTAAAACAAAAATCCCGAAAATCACATTGTATGATTTTTAAGTAATAATTTGCATTTTATTGCATGACATAAGTATTTGATCACCACCTACCAGTAAGAATTCCGTCTCTCACAGACCTGTTAGTTTTTCTTTAAGAAGCCCTACTGTTCTCCACTCATTACCTGTATTAACTGCACCTGTTTGAACTCATAACCTGTATAAAAGACACCTGTCCACACACTCAAATCAAACAGACTCCAACCTCTCCACAATGGCCAAGATCAGAGAGCTGTGTAAGGACATCAGGGATAAAATTGTAGACCTGCACAAGGCGGTGATGGGCTACAGGACAATAGGCAAGCAGCTTGGTGAGAAGGCAACAACTGTTGGCGCAATTATTAGAAAATGGAAGAAGTTCTCCCTAGTTCAACTCCACTCGCCGTGTTTGGAGGAAGAAGAAGGATGAGTACAACCCCAAGAACACCATCCCAACTGTGAAGCATGGAGGTGGAAACATCATTCTTTGGGGATGCTTTTCTGCAAAGGGGACAGGGCGACTGCACCGTATTGAGGGGAGGATGGATGGGGCCATGTATCACGAGATCTTGGCCAACAACCTCCTTCCCTCAGTAAGAGCATTGAAGATGGGTCGTGGCTGGGTCTTCCAGCATGACAACAACCCGAAACACACAGCCAGGGCAACTAAGGAGTGGCTCCGTAAGAAGCATCTCAAGGTCCTGGAGTGGCCTAGCCAGTCTCCAGACCTGATCCCAATAGAAAATCTTTGGAAGGAGCTGAAAGTCCATAGCCCAGCGACATCCCCGAAACCTGAAGGATCTGGAGAATGTCTGTATGGAGGATTGGGCCAAAATCCCTGCTGCAGTGTGTGCAAACCTGGTCAAGAACTACAGGAAAAGTATGATCTCTGTAATTGCAAACAAAGATTTCTGTACCAAATATTACGTTCTGCTTTTCTGATGTATCAAATACTTATGTCATGCAATAAAATGCAAATTAATTACTTAAAAATCCTCCAATGTGATTTTCTGGATTGTTGTTTTAGATTCCGTCTCTCACAGTTGAAGTGTATCTATGACAAAAATTACAGACCTCTACATGCTTTGTAAGTAGGAAAACCTGCAAAATCGGCAGTGTATCAAATACTTGTTCTCCCCACTGTATATATTCACTTATGAATATTGTATACACCGAGAGGCCCCTGCTGTAGTAGATTTCTCATCTGAGTGCAGAAGCATAAAGAAGTAGATATATTAGCTAATAAATTATACATTTAAGGAGACTCTGATATGGCAACACATAGTCAATGTAAGTGAACTTAAAAACTCATGGAGTTACATCGAGATACTTGCATATTAATAAAACAGAATACAGATGTTATTTGCATAGCTAATGACCACTACAAAGACAATATTCCCTTTTGATACAAGCAAAATGTATAACTAATGGCTATATTAATTGCTTGTTAAATAGACCTGATGTTAATATTGATACATCTGGTTTATTTAACAAGCATTTAGTATAGCCATTATTTATACATTTTGCATGTGTGCCCAAGCACATTTTCTATTCCAAAAGAACCATTATTCATGTGATTAAAGTAATGATAATACAACTTTGACTTAATTTATGGTTCATGCATAATTCTCACCCCATATTCCCAAATGTTAGGGCCTCCCGGCAGTGGCAGCGTGCTGCTCTGTTTTTCAGAATGAATTGGATTGGGTCCAGGGTAATCTATACTAAGTGAATTACTCCAATTGGGTTAAGTCATCTCTCTGAAGCTAGTATAAACCATTTGTATTATTACCAACAGAACATTAAAAAATACATTGTAAGCCCCTCCAATAAGCACTTACAAACAGTGTGGGACATCAGTCTTTATTTCTTGAATATAAATGGATGTTTAAGAATAGTATCGTAATTCTGAAATATCTCTCTCCTCGTCCCCAGCATTGCACTGAAAATGGAGCTGTCACTCCTCTTGATGATGGACTCCCAGATTTCTACTCCAAGAGAGTTCTCCCTGATAGGTAGATCTCTCTCTCTCTCTCTCTCTCTCTCTCTCTCTCTCTCTCTCTCAAAAACAAATAGGAGTGAATGGCACATAAGCATGATCTAAATTGCATGAATCACCTCCAAAGTAAGTACAACTCAAGTCATTTAGCATAGGCCTACTTTCCATTAGTCCATAGACTACGTTCGGGATCAGGATTTTAGGTGCGCTCTGCCTTTACTAATAGCTTTAGAGAGTACCCTCTCCTCTTGTCACATGCCGGCAGAGTAATGCTGGTCCATGCTAGAGTATATCCACACAGCAGATCATCTGGTTAAGTAGATGCTTTTAGTATTATTACATTTACTGTTAAGCATATTTCTAAATGAATGTACTCTGGATAAAGTGTTGTGTGCCATGAATTGTATCCTTGCAACGTCTCTCACTGCCAGGAAGTGTTTCAGTGAGGCAGCTGCCCAGAGCAACATACAGGGACTGATGACAGGGTGAATAAGTGAAAGTACAGGTGCTGACTAGGGATAAACTGAACAGGCTTATGATATAGACATATACTGAGTGTACAAAACATTAGGAACACCTGCTCTTTCCATGACAGACTGACCAGGTGAATCCAGATGAAAGCTATGATCCCTTATTGATGTTACTTGTTAAATCCACTTCAATCACTGTAGATGAAAGGTGAGGAGACATGTTAAAGAAGGATTTTTACGCCTTGAGACAATTGAGACATGGATTGTGTATCTGTGCCATTCAGAGGGTGAATGGGTAAGACAAAATATTGTGCCGTGCCCTGATATTATTACTGTTGATGATATCTGGAAATGTGCATGTACACCCTGGCCCATCTACTGTTGCTAACCCCAATTCTGACTTGTGCTCTGATATATCTGCTTCACTGATTTCTGCTCTCGGAAAATCCTGGGTTTTCTGCACATTAATACTAGAAGCTTATTACCTAAAATGGATCAGTTGAAAGTGTGGGTTCACAGCCCCAATCCAGACGTTTTGGTCATTACTGAGACGCGATTAAGAAAGAGTGGTTTGAACACTGATGTTAACCTTTCTGGTTATAACCAGATCTACCAAAGGTGGAGGAGTGGCTATCTTTACCAAGGATCACCTTCAGTGCTCAGTTGTCTCCACCAAGTCTGTCCTCAAACAATTTGATTTGCTGTTTTAAGCATTACACTTTCAAATCGCTTTTTGTTGTCTGTTTCTGGGTGTCATCATTCACCATCAGCACCGGCCTGTACCCTAAATGACCTTAGTTCTCTCCTGGCCCCATACACTAAGTCTGAATTTGTCCTGCTAAGTGACCTAAACTGGGACATGCTTAAACCACCTGACCAAGTCCTAAAGCAATTGGACTCCCTAAATCTTTCTCAGATTATTACCAATCCCACAAGGCATGACTCCAAGCACCCAGAAAATGCTACTCTCCTTGATGTTATCCTCACAAATAATCCTGATAGGTCATTACAGAACACACCAGACTGATGCCTATCTCTGATCACTGTTTTACAGCCTGCGTTCGTAATGGCTGCTCAGTTAAACTGCCTGTCCTGATTTTTCATAAACTTTATTGAGCAACCCTTCCTTCATGAACTGGCCTCTGTAAATTGGTATAGAATCAGCGTGATCCCCTCTGTCGAAGACGCTTGGACCTTCTTTTTTTATATATCCAGTGGTATTGTTAACAAACACACCTCCATAAAGAAAATGAGAATTTTAAAGAGGTTCAGCCCCTGGTTCGACCATGATCTGGCAGAGTTACTCCACCTCAAGAATTCCATTTGCGAAAGGCACGCGCATATTCAGGCTGACTGGCTCTCGTTTAGGCAAATGAGAAATAAGTGCACTCAGGCTATCCGGAAGGCCAAAGTTAATTACTTTAAGGAGCAGTTATCTCTCTGTGGGTCTAACCCCAAGAAGCTCTGGAAAATGGTTCAAGACCTGGAGAATTAATCCTCCTCCTCACAGCTGTCCATGTCCCTTAATGTTGATGATGTAGTTGTCACTGACAAGGAGCACATTGCTGAGCTCTTTAATCACCACTTCATTAAGTCAGGATTCCTATTTGACTTGGCCATGCCTCCTTGCCCGTCCAACATTTCCTCATCTCCCACGACTTCTAATGCAACTAGCCCCGATGCTCTTCCCTCTTTTCCCCTGCCCCGCTACAAAGTTTTTCCCTGCTGGCAGTCACTGAGTCCGAGGTGCTAAAGGAGCTCCATAAACTTGACCCCAAAAAAACATCTGGGTCAGATGGTTTAGACCCTCTCTTCTTTAAGGTTGCTGCCCCTATCTTCGCCAAGCCTATCTCTGACCTTTTTGACTTGTCTCTCCTCTCTGGGGAGGTTCCTATTGCTTGGAAGGCAGCCACATTGCGTCCTTTATTTAAAGGGGGAGATCAAGCTGATCTTAACTGTTATAGGCCAATTTCTATTTTGCCCTGTTTATCAAAAGTGTTGGAAAAAAATGCCAATAATCAACTGACTGGCTTTCTTGATGTCTGTAGTATTCTCTCTGGTATGCATTCTGGTTTCCACTCAGTTTATGAATGTGTCACTGCAACCTTAAAGGTCCTAAATGATGTTACCATTGCCCTTGATTCTAAGCAATATTGTGCTGCTATTTTTATTGAGTTGGCCAAAGCTTTTGATATGGTAGATCATTCCATTCTTGTCGGCCAGCTAAGGAGTATTGGTGTCTCTGAGGGGTCTTTGGCCTGATTTGCTAACTACCTCTCTCAAAGAGTGCAGTGTATAAAGTCAGAAAATCTGCTGTCTCAGCCACTGCCTGTCACCAAGGGAGTACCCCAAGGCTCGATCCTAGTCCCCACACTCTTCTCAATATACATCAACAACATAGCTCAGGCAGTAGGAAGCTCTCTCATCCATTTATAAGCAGATGATACAGTATTATCCTCAGCTGGTGTTTTGTGTTAAACACTCTACAACAAAGCTTTCTTAGTGTCCAACAAGCTTTCTCTGCCCTTAACCTTGTTCTGAACACCTCCAAAACAAATGTTATCTGGTTTGGTAAGAAGAATGCCCGTCTCCCCACCGATGTGATTACTACCTCTGAGGGTTTAGAGCTTGAGGTAGTCACCTCATACGAGTACTTGGGAGTATGGCTAGATGGTACACTGTCCTTCTCTCAGCACATATCAAAGCTGCAGGCTAAGGTTAAATCTAGACTTGGTTTCCTCTATCATAATCGCTCCTATTTATTATGGAGACGTAATTTATAGATCGGCAGGTAAGGGTGCTCTCAAGCGACAGGATGTTCTTTACCATTTGGCCATCAAATTTTCCACCAATGTTCCTTATAGGACACATCACTGCACTCTTTATTCCTCTGTAAACTGGTCATCTCTGTATACCTGTCGCAAGACCCACTGGTAGATGCTTATTTATAAAACCCTCTTAAGCCTCACTCCCCCCTATCTGAGATATCTACTGCAGCCCGCATCCTCCACATACAACACCCATTCTGCCAGTCACATCCTGTTAAAGGTCCCCAAAGCACACACATCCCTGGGTCGCTTGTCTTTTCAGTTCGCTGCAGCTGGAATGTGCTGCAAAAAACACACAAACTGGACAATTTTATCTCCATCTCTTCATTCAAATAGTCAATCATAGACACTCTTACTGACAGTTTTGGTTGCTTCGCGTGATGTATTGTTGTCTCTACCTTCTTGCCCTTTGTGCTGTTGTCTTTGCCTTATAATGTTTGTACCATGTTTTGTGCTGCTACCATGTTGTGCTGCAGCCATGTTGTGTTGCTACTATGCTGTGATGTCATGTGTTGCTGCCATGCTATGTTGTTGTCTTAGGTATCTCTTTATGTAGTGTTGTGGTGTCTCTCTTGTCGTGATGTGTGTTTTGTCCTGTTTTTATAAAAAATATACAGTATATTTTTAATCCCAGGCCCCGTCCCAGGCCTTTTGGTAGGCCGTCATTGTAAATAAGAACTTTGTTCTTAACTGACTTGCCTAGTTAAATAAAGGTTCTATTTAAAATTAAAATAAATAAAAGTGCATTTGAACGGCGTATGGTAGTAGGTGCCAGGCACACTGGTTTGAGAGGGTTTTTCACACTCGCTCCCCGTGTGTATCAAGAATGGTCCACCACCCAAAGGACATCGAGCCAACTTGAGACAACTGTGGGAAGCATTGGAGTCCACATGGGCCAGAATCTCTGTGGAACGCTTTCGAGTCCATGCCCTGATGAATTGAGGGGGGGGGGGGTGCATCTCACTATTATGAAGGTGTTCCTAATGTTTTGTACATATTTCATCCTGTATAGCTATGGTCAGTTTGTCTCTCTTTATATCTGCCTTTTGACTTCACCCTTTATCTTCTTCCTGTTTTGTTCCGCTCATCTCTCTCTACCCTTTCCATCTCATTTCCCCTATGTCAGTCAGTTGTCCTCTCTCCATAAAGCCCACTCTCTCAGGCGAAAGAAAAGACGCAATATGCTGGCCATCTTTGGTTTCCGTAGGAACCGCAACTCAACTCTCTCCAATCAGGGGCCAGAGTCTGGCGGAGATGGGTGTGGGGAGGAGTGTCACACTGTTGCCACGGCACCCACAGGGTTGGTGAATCCTCAGTATCACACACACACACACACACACACACACACACACACACACACACACACACACACACACACACACACAGGTAGTATGATATATAAAGCCGTGCAATCTACACAGCATGATTTATATCAGTGTCGCATGTAGATCCTCACTTTCACTTAATACACATGTTTACCCCTTACCTCTTTATGAATATGTATCACTCTCATTCACTCTCTCTTTCTCCCTCTACCTTTCATTCTCTCTCTGTCCCTCTGTTAGTATGATGAGCATTAAGTGCATGCTCTGGGTACCCTGTGTGCTATTAGTCTAAATCAGTGCTGGGAAGCAGTTCTGTATTGACATGAGGAATGATCATGCTGCCGGAGAGCACTGCAGATGTAGATGACACCAGTGTGTGTAAAACAGATGTAGATGACACCAGTGTGTGTAAAACAGATGTAGATGACACCAGTGTGTGTAAAACAGATGTAGATGACACCAGTGTGTATAAAACAGATGTAGATGACACTAGTGTGTGTAAAACAGATGTAGATGACACTAGTGTGTGTAAAACAGATGTAGATGACACCAGTGTGTATAAAACAGATGTAGATGACACCAGTGTGTATAAAACAGATGTAGATGACACCAGTGTGTATAAAACAGATGTAGATGACACCAGTGTGTATAAAACAGATGTAGATGACACCAGTGTGTATAAAACAGATGTAGATGACACTAGTGTGTGTAAAACAGATGTAGATGACACTAGTGTGTGTAAAACAGATGTAGATGACACCAGTGTGTGTAAAACAGATGTAGATGACACTAGTGTGTGTAAAACAGATGTAGATGACACCAGTGTGTGTAAAACAGATGTAGATGACACTAGTGTGTGTAAAACAGATGTAGATGACACCAGTGTGTGTAAAACAGATGTAGATGACAGCTGTTGCCCTTCTCCCACTCAGATTATGAGATGCAACAGAATGATGGCAATGATGATGCATTCTAATGAATAAAGATGTTAAAAATTATGCAAGTCTAATATATTCTATCCCAATATTAAAACATTATTATAGCTTAGCCTGCTGGGTTAGAAAGCCTAAACAGGCCCCATTTGTTATCCACACCAAATCAAATACTATCCAGGGGGCACTGAGCAAATTCTTGGTTGACTCTCATTGTTTCTCTGACTGTCCCCTTTGCTCTTCTCTCTCTCAGGACAGCCACTGAGAATGTCTACACGCTGCTGCAGCCCCCTCGTTCTGCTGCCAGGGCCTGCTCTCCTGGTGAGGGGGCTGATGGGAAGGTGGAGGACCAGAGGGGGGAAGAGCCAGTAGGCCTGAGCCTGCAGCCACTGCAGAGCATACCACCACAGCCTGGCATGCCGGGCAGCAGACACCCCTTCTACTCACCCAGCCAGGTACAGTCTATGCTGTATCACTTGTGGTAGAAAACATTCATACCGGTTGATGAGTTCATGGTTATAATATCTCTTCTCATCTTTTCCTCTGTGTTATTTACAGCCATCAAAGCTAGAGACAGCGCACGAGCAACCTGCAGATACTGACAGACATTGGTCAGAGGACAGACAGGTGGACAGACAGTGGACAGAGGGGCTTCACACAGACAGAGAGAGGACATTAATAAGACCAGCTGACAGACACTCTGACCGGCACTGGACCGAGGACAAACTGTCAGACAAAACATGGACAGAGGGAAGAACAGCAGAGAGACAGATGGACAGATATTGGACAGAGAGCAGGCATGCAGATAGACTCATGGAAAGACAGTGGACAGTTGACAGACACACACAGAGACAGATCGACAGACAGTTTGATCGAGATAGACAGTGGACGGTGAGCAGACAACAGACAGACAGAAAGTGGGCAGAGGGACGACTGACAGACATACAGATAGACAGACAGTGGATAGAGAGCAGGCAGTCAGGCAGACAGTCTGACAGACAAGCCCAGGGACAACATCTGGCTCAGAGGCCTCTGCCCCCTTACCCATCAGACAGGACTCCATCACCTAAAAGTGAGACTGACTCCCAGAAAAACATGGAGGCAACTGTGGACAGACAGAAGTACTCTGACACACAGACAGATAGACATCTGCACTCAGACACTGCTGTAGGACAGGTGGAAGGGTGGAGGGGTGGAGGAGAGGTTCCCCCTGGACGGGTTTCTATGAATGCATCTAAACCAGACCCTCCTCCCCAAAGCAGCAAACCCATCCAGTCCAAACTGAGACAGAGACATCTACAGGAGAGCTCTGGTACTGCACCTGTCTCTTACACATTGTTGTGTTGATTTAAAGGTGCAATATGCAGAAATCGCTCCGCCATTTCCTGGTTGCTAAAATTGGAATAGTTCGCATAATTTCAGTTTATGTGAGAAAACAAACAAAGTGAACGGTTTGGTAAGATGATTCAGTGTAGAGAATTATTGTACCATCTAAACCGCTATAAAATATATTTTCAGCTGTTTGAAGCTGGTATACAAAACCGAAAGTAAAAGACACAAAATTCAACCTAAGAAGGTGAAGCATAGAAATAATGCACATAAAACCTATCTTCCGCTTCTTAGACTTGCTTTCAGTGAAAATGACAGATCTATAACTCACATTTCTATGTGAATTTAGTCCGGTCGCCCAGAAAGTTACATATTGCAGCTTTAATGATATAATTACTCCATCTTTATCTTCAGGTGCAGAGGAGGAAGCAGACGGAGATAGGGATGGTGGAAGAATGGAAAGGAAAGAGAGAGATCGAGGCAGAGATGCAGAGGGACAGCCACCTCCCATTCCTGAAAAGGTCTGTCTTTTCATATACTTCTGGTTGTCATATTTATGTGAATATAATAGTATACTGGCCAGTTCATGAACATGGTTTGCTCGTTAGAATGGGCAAAATGAGTTACCTAAGCAACATTGAGTGTGGTATGATCATCAGTGCCAGGCGCGCCGGTTCCGGTAACTCAGAACCATACGGCTGCACGACAGTGTTTTGGGATTTACTGAGAATGGTGCGACAAACAAAAAACGTCCGGTCAGCGGCAGTCCAGTGGGCGAAAACAGCTTGTTGATGAGAGGTCGAAAGAGAATGGCAAGAATCGTGCAAGCTAACAGGCAAAAAACGGCACAGTACAACGGTGGTTCGCAGAATGGTATCTTGGAACGCAGAACTCACCGGTCCTTGTCACGGATGGGCTGTTGCAGCAGACGACCACACCGTGTTCCACTCCTATCAGCTAAAAATAAGAAGGAGCGGCTCCAGTGGACACGCGGACACCAACACTGGACAATTGAGGAATGGAAATACATTGACTGCTCCATCAAATCCCGGTTCCTGTTGCGCCATGCTAAGGGAAGCGTCAGGTTTTGGAGTTAAGCAGCATGAGTCCATGGCCCCGTCCTGTCTGATGTCAACGATACAGGCTGGTGCTGGTGGTGTAATGGTTTGGGGAATGTTTTCCTGGCACACGTTAGGTCCTTTGATACCAATTGAGAAACATTTCCATGCACCAAAGAATTCAGGCTATTCTGGAGGCAATGGGGGTTCCGACCTGAGACTAGATGGGTGTACTTAATAAACTGCCCACTGAGTGTATGTGTGGTTATGTTTAGATATTAATTGATCATTTTAATGATTTTGTGCCCCATTTATTTTCAGCCAAAGACATCCTATGTGTCTTCTCCAATTGAGTATGCAAATGAAAGGCCGATCCCACATCTTGCACCATCTGCATTCAACAAGCCAGTGCTGGGATTGGCTGACAGGGCTTTCAGTCAAGGTATTAACAAATTAAATCAATATAATTTTGTCGTTACAGTGTATGACAGTGTATGATTGACGGTGGTATATGGTGTGCAGGTGAGGAAGCAGTGAGACCTCAAGCCCCAGTGAAACCCCAGAGGACCAGAAAGGCTATGTCTTGTGAC
Source organism: Oncorhynchus tshawytscha (assembly GCF_018296145.1). Lineage (NCBI taxonomy): Eukaryota > Metazoa > Chordata > Actinopteri > Salmoniformes > Salmonidae > Oncorhynchus > Oncorhynchus tshawytscha. The sequence goes on along the minus strand of NC_056429.1, from coordinate 30,625,966 downwards.
ACAGGTACGTACACCTGTCAGCCTGTATGCGTCTGTCTGTCTGTCTGTCTGTCTGTCTGTCTGTCTGTCTGTCTGTCTGTCTGTCTGTCTGTCTGTCTGTCTGTCTGTCTGTCTGTCTGTCTGTCTGTCTGTCTGTCTGTCTGTCTGTCTGTCTGTCTGTCTGTCTGTCTGTCTGTCTGTCTGTCTGTCTGTCTGTCTGTCTGTCTTTCCAATAGTTAGTCAGTATGCTTGTATTGATCCATGGGCGTGTGTTTGTGTGTGTTAATATGTGCCTCATGATCACACACTGTCTGACTGTTACCTTGTACAGTATTTCCTGTGTTCATTTACCCCAGGCACTGACAGGGATGCCCTAATAATCTCGAGAAGCCCCCAAATCGCAAACCTGTGAAAAAACCTAGACTACTCCAGAACAGAAACAAATCCTTGGACTATCCTGGTCTCTCTGCCTCTGCCTCTGTCGCTCTCTCTCTCTCTTTCTCTCTCTCTCTCTCTCTTTCTCTCTCTCTCTCTCTCTCTGCCTCTGTCTCTGTGAGAATGGGAACATGTGTTTCCTCTCATACTTAATGCATAAAAACAGATATGTTTCTTTGGATACAGCTATATTTGTGTGTTTTTGGTTTTACCATCATTGTGGGGACCAGAACTGTTCACAAGAATATGAATATCTGGGGACAAATGTGTGTGTGTGTGCATGCGTGTGCGTGTGTGTGTGTGTGTGTGCGTGTGTGTGTGTGTGTCAGACTAAACAAAGCAACGGTTTCAATCACCCCTTAGGTCGGAATAGAACTCAAACATGACTTCACTGTTGTTAATTATCTGATCAAATTGTGTCTAATGAGATGAATCAGTAATCAGGAATGTCTCTCGTTCTGTGTTCTCCCAGACAGCGTCAACTCAGCGTCTGTTAACAGAGAGCTGTTGTAATGTCGATGGAATTAAGCTGCTTCAGACCAACCAACCAGAGGGTTGTCATGACAACTGGGCAGCATTTTGTCCGATGTGGAAGAGGAGAAATATGCGAGGGAGAAACTAGACTCTAGAGAGAGAGAGGGAACACACGAATACAGAGAGAGAAAGGGAGAGAGGGGGAGGGGAAGATAAATGTCTTAGAGTGCAAAATGATACGGACATCGCTAAGCATAACTTACCTACTGCGGTATTATTGGAACACACACATGCTATTCCTAGTCGGTCTCTGTCTGTCCCTTGCCCTCACTGTCTGCTTTCCTGTCATCTCAATGGAAACCTGCTGAACTGTTTTGCAGCTATTCGAATGGTGTTTGCTACTTTTGAAAAACTACTGAATTGTTGTCTGCACTTACAAAATGGCTAAAACACTGTCATGCTATAATGCTAAGGGGCCAAACATTGGAGCATTTTTGATGTCATTATTGAGAGTTACACTTTATTTTGTATTATTATTGTTTATGTAAACTAAGCTATGTGGCTAAGCTCGACTAAAGAAAGGAATGTGTCTATTAGAATGTTATTTCTAAATCTGCAATGCAATTTGACTGCTGTGAACGTTGATTGCCATAGTTGAAACTTGAGAATGAGTTGTTGCATATTATTAAATGAAATATTTATATCTAGTTCTGCTTTCATGGACTGAAAGGTAATATATTTTATAGAAAAATTCAATAAAAAAATATTGTATGAGTATACCCTATGAATGAATAAAAATGCTGTACTGGAATACACACTGAGAATGTCATCCTTTTTGTGGTTTGGTTCATAATAGGATAATAAAGGGAGGTAAACGATTTTACCTTCCAAACTGCGTTCACTATGCTGTTTAACCACAGAATTACCACTCTGGGTTATAATACTTTAACCAGCAGGGTGGCAGCTACATTAGGCCTCCTGTAATTATCCCTAACAGCAGGTGGCGACCAACCCCAACAAATGAAAGGCGGACCTCTCAGCAACAGAAAGACTCATAATCTAGAACACCAAACACGTGAGCTGCTGAGAAGCAGTCTAGCTGGTTGTCATTAGCAACCATGTAATGGCCCTATTTCTGAAGATGGTGGAATGAGTCAAATATGGGCTTTGGCTGGCTGGTGTGCTAAGTACTAATGAGCTATTCATATGGAAATGTAATGAAAAGCTGCTTCTTCAAACTCTGTAATTAAAACTTGAAAATATGCTTCTACCACTGTGCCTACAGATGTAGAATCCTAAATTGATCACTCTTGTTGTTGAGAATTTTCCTTCACTGCAGGACATGCAGATGAGCTTCGTTATTTATATAAATTCCTACTTAAAACCCACACTAATCAATGGTGATATTAACAGTTTTGCACTTTTCATGTAGCCTACTTTTGGCCAGCTAGTAGCTTAACCACCGATACTAAAACATTCAAATGCTGTTGCTGCAGGATTATTTTTCCGTGGTCAGATTAAGATCCCACACCTGTAACTTCTCATATCGTTGAATCTGTGTCTGATGATTCAATGCATTATTTTGTCGATAACTGTTTTAAGCCGTAGATATTTATGTGTGATTGTAGTTGTTTGAAATGCATTTCCACACTCCTGTGGACTGTCTTCATGGGGTGGATGGTGGAGTGGGTGGGAGGAGGCCCGACAGACAAAAGACACAGGATCTTATATTGATCTATTTTATCATTGGCTTTCATGCACCTGGCAGTTAATCATCGGGATTAGAAAGAAAAACACTTACTTTAATATCCTCTCTTGGATATGTTGACTTAATTTGACTGTCTGGGTTTATTGTTCTACCGTCTATCAATATGAAAGGACGTTTTGTATTACTCTACATTTACCCCCAAAAATATATATATATTTTTTAAATAAAATGTTTTTAAAAAATACTGTATTTGAATATCAAATCATTTCTGGGTAACAATGAAGTACCTTACTGTAATAGTTTTCCATTAAAGTGGTCAAAAAGAAACAACAAATATGGGGGGGCATAAAAATATTTCTCAAGCAAAAATGTCAGGACTGTCTGGGAGTGGTCTGAGTGGGGAGGGGAAGGTGGTGTATTAACCACAGTGTGGATCAATCCACCAGGGCAGAAGGGCATAATGGGAGGAAAATGTAGCCTAACCTGAAAATCTGTTATTGGTAGAGATGTTTGGAACTGGTCTATTAACTTATATGCAACTCCACCCAAAAACTACTGATTAAAATGTCCTGTGTTGATTGTATTTTCAACTGGAAACTATCAGGAAATAACAGCTGAAATGATCAGGCCTCTCCGGAAGGTTTGTATGAAACAGTAAAAGTAGAAGAGAATAGGAAAAACAATTATTGGTGTTTTAAGGACAATATAGGAAATACAATAGGTGTGAAAATGTTTAGCAATTCCATTTCAGCCTGAAAGCATTTTTTATTCAAAATTAAAGAAATGTTATTTGGTTGGCTTGACACTTTATATACGCTGAACAAAACATGTACATGCAACAATTTCAAAGATTTTACTGAGTTACAGTTCATATAAGGAAGTACAGATGACTGGGAATACAGATATGCACCTGCTCCTTACAGATACCTTAAAAAAAGGAAAGGGCATGGATCAGAAAATCTGTCAGTATCTAGTGTGACCACCATTTTCCTCATGCAGTGCGACACATCTCCTTCGCATAGAGTTGATCAGACTGTTGATTGTGGCCTGTGGAATGTTGTCCCACTCCTCTTCAATGGCTGTGCAAAGTTGCTGGATATTGGTGGGAACTGGAACACGCTGTTGTACACGTTGATCCCAAACATGCTCAATGGGTGACATGTCTTGTGAATATGCCATGGAAGAACTGAGACATTTTCAGCTTACAGGAATTGTGTACAGATCCTTGCGACATGGGCCACCACATTATCATGCTGAAACATGAGGTGATGGCAGCGGATAAATGGCATGACAATGGGGCTCAGGATCTCATCACGGTATCACTGTGCATTCAAATTGCCAAAATGCAATTGTGGGGCACTTTGTTCAACCATGGGGCACTTTGTTCACATTGACATCAGAAAACCGCTTGCCCACACGACACCACACATGCTATCTGCTATCTGCCCGGTCCAGTTGAAACCGGGATTCATCCATGAAGAGCACACTTCTCCAGTGTACCGGTGACCATCGAGTCGGTTATGACGCCGAACTGCAGTCAAGTCAATGATGACGAGCACGCAGATGAGCTTTCCTGAGATGGTTTCTGACAGTTTTGCAGAAATTCTTTGTTTGTGCAAAACAACCGTTTCATCAGCTGTCCTGGTGGCTGGTCTCAGACGATCCCGCAGATGCAAAAGCCAGATGTGGAGGTCCTGGGCTGGCGTGGTTTCATGTGGTTTGCTGTTGTGAGGCTGGTTGGACGTTCTGCCAAATTCTCTAAAACGACATTGGATGTGGTTTATGGTAGAAAAATGTACATTCAATATTTTGGCAACAGCTCTGGTGGAAATTCCTGCAATCAGCATGCCAATTGCACGCTCTGTCAAAACTTGAGACATCTGTGGCATTGTGTCGTGATAAAACTGCTCAACTAATATTTCTACATATTGTGTATGCTTTAAAAAAAAACGTTTTTACTCAAACCAACCATGTGTCAGATTGGACCTGTATGTTTGACACTCCTGCTCTAGAGACTACCCTTCTTACCTCTTCAAAGTAGGAGGATGCATATGCAAATAAAAGACGACTGGTCATTTGTCAGAATAATTACATCATGTGGGCCAAAAAGTCCATCCCAACTGAACAGGCTAAAATTTCACTAAAAGGGCATTATCATAATGTTCACAATTTCAGTGTGTTATTTTGGCCTCATATTGTGGAAATAAAAATAGAAAAAAAACACATTTTGACTGTGCTGCCCCTTTACACTGCCAGTAAAGTGCTGAAGCAATCAAGATTACTATGAGCGGAATTGTTAGATACTCCACCTGAAATTGGAAAAATGTGTCACCTCCTCATGCCCACTGGTGCACCATTGCCTGGCTCATAGTAAATTACATGTTGTACCTTTTCATAATAGGGCCCTATAGACCCAGAGTAAAGAGAAATGGTAGCCAAGGACTGATGTGTGTGATCGGTTGTGGTCAATAGTTTACAGTAGACACTATAGTGTGTGTCTGAGTGCCACCCTCGCCCCCGCTGTGTCAGAGTCTGACAGGTCTCACATGTGTTGATTCCCTCCACACAGAGCTGACGCCCCCTCGGCTGAAAAGACTACCGGTAATCACAATTATTATCAGACTTTAAATACCGCTATCACAATTCTCTGCAATTACTATTGAGTTCCTGTCACCCTGTGTATATACAGTATTACCTTCAGCCCCAAATGTAGTGCCACGCATTTAGGATTACTTTCTCTGTTTTTTCTCAATCGGTTTTTCAGAACTTTGTGTTGAGTTTGTTGTACAGTATTATGTGTATGTCTTAAAGTTATGATAAAGTGATTGAAATATGTCTGTACAGAATGAATCTCCATAGCATTACAAGACCATAATGTGCGTATTATACCAAATGCACTATATATACAAATGTATGTGGACACCCTTTCAAATGAGTGGATTAGTCTATTTCAGCCACACCTGTTGCTGACAGGTGTATAAAACCGAGCACACTACAATGTAATCTCCATAGACAAACATTGGCAGTAGAATGGCTCAGTGACTTTCAACGTGGCACTGTCATAGTATGCCATCTTTCCAACACGTCAGTTCGTCAAATGTCTGCCCTGCTAGAGCTGCTCAGGTCAACTGTAAGTGCTGTTATTGTGAAATGGAAACTTCTAGGCACAACAACTACTCAGCCGCGAAGTGTCCTCAGTTGCAACACTCACTACTGAGTTCCAAACTGCCTTTGGAAGCAACGTCAGCACAATAACTGATTGTCGGTAGATTCATTAAATGGGTTTCCATGGCCGAGCAGCAGCACACAAGCCTAAGATCACCATGTGCAATGCCAAGCATCGGCTGGAGTGGTGTAAAGCTCCCTGCCATTGGACTCCGGAGCAGCGGAAACGCGTGCTCTGAAGTGATGAATCACGCTTCACCATCTGGCAGTCCGACGGACGAATCTAGGTTTGGCAGATGCTAGGAGAACGCTGCATAATGCCAACTGTAAAGTTTCGTAAAGGAGGAATAATGGTCTGGGACTGTTTTTCATGCTTTTTGGGCTAGGCCCCTTAGTTCCAGTAAAGGGAAATCTTAACACTACATCTTAAAATCTTAAACACTACATCTTAAAAATCTTAACACTATATAATGACATTCTAGACAATTTTGTGCTTCCAACTTTGTGGCAACAGTTTGGAGAAGAACCTTTCCTGTTTCAGCATGACAATGCCCCCGTGCACAAAGCAAGGTCCATATAGAAATGGTTTGTCGGGATCCGTGTGGAAGAACTTGACTGGCCTGCACAGAGCCCTGACCTCAACCCCATCGAATACCTTTGGGATGAATTGGAACGCTGACCGCGAGCCAGACCTAATCGCCCAACATCAGTGCCCGACTTCACTAATGGTCTTCTGGCAAAATGGAAGCAAGTCCCCACAGCAATGTGGAAAGCCTTCCCAGAAGACTGGAGGCTGTTATAGCAGCAAAGGGGGGACCAACTCCATATTAATGTCCATGATTTTGGAATGAGATGTGTGGACAAGACTACTTTTGGTCATGTAGTGTATTTTGAGTTCTGAAAGGCTTTACAGGGTTGCATGAATATGTTCCAGTGTAATCCCAAAAACTAGCGAGGGATGGGTAACGGAAGGGAGCGATGAAGGGAAGGGAGGAAAGATAGAGGAGGAGGGGAGGATGGAGGAGGACTAGGGAGGGGAGAGAATTAACAGATTTAGTGCCATCTCTCAGTTTGGGAGAGCCACTTAGTATCGACCACCTTAATCCCTTCATCCCTCTCTTCCTTCTTATCCCTCTTTACCTCTGTCTCTGTATCTGTCTACTCTCTCTCTCTCTCTCTCTCTCTCTGTCTGTCTCCCCCTCTCTTTTCTTTATGTGTCTGTATTTTTGTCTATTCAGATGAGTCTTTTTAAGGCCTATGTTTGTGTGGCTGTTCAGATCCAGCCCTGTAGCCTTCTGTATACTGCTGAAATGTTGTAGTTGTTAAGCTATCCACAGCCATTCTCTAACTGGCACATATAATTCTCCAGGGAGGAGATGGTCGGCTAGGGTCATTCATCTATTCAGGCGGAAGTAATGGTAATTTGTGGTACAGGAATTGCTGTTCTCTGCAAGTATGCGAATTAAAATGAAGAGTGGTTGCCATGGCAAAAAAATGGAAAAGGTGCGTTGCAGCATACAGTAGCTCATCTGTGATGACTACACACAGTATGTCACTACGGTCCATAGACCAGGTACAGATATTTAGAAATTCATTGTTGGTAAGTTTTAGAATCAAGAGAAATGAAATTAGGAGCCTTCACATCTAATAAAAAAACTAATGTTAAAACTAGTAACATGATCGTGATTAATATTGGACTGAAGTATTGACACTTCAGGTGGGGGAGGGGGGGGAGCAATAGTCGTTGGAGGGGGGGGCTGCTGACAGCTTAAAGACGCTTTAATAAAGCGTGGGTATCTGTTAATCTGATGCCAGTTACAGAAGCAGAATCAGCTCTCTAATCCATTGACTAGCCTGATAATCCCACTCACAACGAGACCTCACTCATTAAGTAAACAAGTAAACACACACACACAGACAGACAAACAACACATACTGTTGAAACTGATGTCAGACAGCTCATGGTACCAGTACTGTGTGGAACCGTTTTAGGCATTGGTAACTCTCACGTCTAAGAATTGGGGTGAAATCAATTAATCCTAATTGGAATCTACCCATAATACTGTCTGTGAGAAAAGGGGGGGGGGGTGAAGGAGGGAGAATTAAATGGGAAAGATACAGTGGGGCTTAACAGTTGAAGTGGTGGATTAGATCTATTTTACAATAATACTGAGATTAGACACAGACACACAGGGGAGGGAGGGAGATGGACTATAAACAACTGTTGCATCAGTGAATAATCCATAAAATAAAGAACTGGAAGAGGAGAACAAATTGTAAAAACTTTAGGGTAAACCATTCATTATTTGTAGCAGAACATTATCTGACTGTGTACCTGACATTCACCTGTGTTTCCTGTGTGTTGTTTTACAGTGCACTGTTGTCCTCAATATTGTTGTGGACTCAGGATATAGTAGGAGAGGGATGGACTGAGAAATATATATACAGAGACATAATAAACAGTCATTGTCATGTCTCAAAGAAAGAATAGGGTTAAGGCAGGTTATACTGCGTGCATGGGAAGTGAGTTAGAGAGTGAAGGAGGCAGATCCTGCGAGGGAGGTGCCCTGTTCTGTGTAAGCCTGCTTCTTGTAACAGAGTTAGTCAGGATTAGGACATGTATCTGTGGGATCAGAGGGAGTTAGAGGGTCCCTCCAGACCAAAACCTCACACCATCTGTCTCAGTCAGTGCCCTGCCCTGCTCAAAAACAGGCCAAATCGCTATTTTACTCCCTGAAGTCCCTCTGCCTCCATTCTCCGTTTTTTCTACTATCCTTTTGACCCTTTGACCCAGGACAGGAGCTGTTTTATTGTATTTGGGTAAACAAACTGAGGTGGCTGTGGGGTTGGGGTGCTTCACTGGCTCTGTGGCAGGAAGAGCAACCCGCTCGTGTGGCTTATTATTGCCCTAGGCCGAAGCCTGGCCCTCTGCTCAACCACACAACACAAAGAGCCGTGAAATACCTACTACACATATTACACTCAAAACTGCGTATGCCAAACCTGAGTGTGATTATTACAGTAACTTATGTGGATAGCAGCTCAGACTGCTCCATTTTCAGTGACTCAATAGAAAAACCATAAGTGGCTCCTTTGCTATCATCATTTTAGAGGTGTGCAGCAGCATCACTACTGAAAGTTAGCCAGCTGACATTGATAAACACGCAGATATAGCCCTACATTTTCCGGTTAAAAAATGGAAAAATGTTATATGGGTGGTTGGGAGCATTGAGTCGGTTACCGTTTCAATCTCTTCATAGATTCATAAATAAGAGGTTATTTCAGGATAGCTGGCTGATTCATTGATGATAAATCACCGTATCCAACCATCGCTGCGGTAGACTACCTGCAGGTGAGGAATCGGAGCATCTGAAAGGTAGCACAATGTTTTGAAATCAGCTGAGGGGGATTGAGAGAAATTGATAGCCTCACTCTATTAAAGCACTGCTGGAGTGTTGCTGTTCAGATGAAAGTGCTCAGAACAAGGGATTTTACAAAGGAGAGAAAGATACATGTCGGTTGGTTATGGGCTGAAACAGAGTCAGCTATTGAGGTGTCTGTACGCGGTATCATACTGTGTGTGAGCTGTGATGTCTGAGCTATGTTGATGATTACACTACAAGTTTGCATTTCCTGCCCTGCCGGACAATTCTTAGCAACAAAATAGTGATCAAATGAAGATCCTGCTTCTGTATTTGGCATGAAGAATGAGGTAAGTTCTTCTGTACCTCTCTTTGTCCCGCAGACTCATGGGAGGCCCTGTTGGTTTAACCACTAAGCTTTCCCCCCGGAAACATAGATGACGGGAGATAGTGAGGGAGAGATAGAAGAAGAGGGGGGGGGCTGTATGGGGGGGGGTGTATGTCAATTTGTAACTGTTTTTGCGGTTCTAGAGATAGTAGGATTGTCTCTGGTGGCTGTATTTTCACCACAGGGCCCAATATCTGATTGATAAATAGATAACATAATTTAATGTTAGTGTTGGATGGAGTTGAACAATAAAATCAATGTGTGTGCGTCCTTTCGTTTTTTGTATGTGGGTGTCTGTGTGTCCAAGCCTGTCGCACTATGTATTGGTTTTGTTTATACCCTCCAGATCAGATTTGAGCAGACAATATTAACTCACTGATTACTTAACGAGACATTACTAAGACACAGACTCCGGATCAGATTTGAGCAGACAATATTAACTCACTGATTACTTAACGAGACATTACTAAGACACAGACTCCGGATCAGATTTGAGCAGACAATATTAACTCACTGATTACTTAACGAGACATTACTAAGACACAGACTCCGGATCAGATTTGAGCAGACAATATTAACTCACTGATTACTTAACGAGACATTACTAAGACACAGACTCCGGATCAGATTTGAGCAGACAATATTAACTCACTGATTACTTAACGAGACATTACTAAGACACAGACTCCAGATCAGATTTGAGCAGACAATATTAACTCACTGATTACTTAACGAGACGTTACTAAGACACAGACTCCGGATCAGATTTGAGCAGACAATATTAACTCACTGATTACTTAACGAGACGTTACTAAGACACAGACTCCAGATCAGATTTGAGCAGACAATATTAACTCACTGATTACTTAACGAGACGTTACTAAGACACAGACTCCAGATCAGATTTGAGCAGACAATATTAACTCACTGATTACTTAACGAGATGTTACTAAGACACAGACTCCAGATCAACGAGTTGAGATTCAGAGGATCATGAAAAAGGGTTTGTTATGCATTTCTCCGCTTGATGAATTTCAAAGGGGAAAACTGAAAACTGCTCTGTTTCTGAGGCTAATTCCAAGAGACAAGGGGGTGTGAGGGGACATGGGGGTGTGAGGGGACATGGGGGTGTGAGGGAACATGGGGGCAGGGACAGGCAAAGAACAAAGACATGGATCATGCCCAGATACCTGTATTATTATATCACTTGTCAGTTCCTTTGGTATCTTCGAGTTGACTTTTTCATGTAGAAAATCAAAGAATTATTTGAAGAGAATTGACGTCATTTCCACTACTCCATCTACTCCACAAAACCGCATTTTATGATAATCCAATAGGGTCGTTCTTGAATTAAGATGGCATTTGCATCCCTTGCATTTGAAACACTTTGAAATTACAAATAGTTACACATCATATATGTTTTTGTTGATATTGAACTTTTGATTAATGACAAGTCCTTCATACTGCAAAACGGTATGTTTATACATTGTTTAAAGTGCTTAGGGTAAGCAAATTGGTGTGTAGAGTTCTTGTGACATGTTTTTGTTATTTAGAAATAAATATATATTATTTTAAATGCTAGACAGTGAACAAAAGTATTTAATATATTGTATGGATTAATAAAAACAAAGAAGGCTATTAAAATAGTTTTATTTTACTAGTATAATGGGTGTCCCTCAGTTTTATGCATTGGTGTTAATGCCTTCAAAATCACTGGTTACAAAGATATACAAGGACCTTGAGCATTCTCTCCAGTAGCAAACTCTTATCGGGGAGAGATCTATATTAAATCAAATGATTAGATAATCACACCATTTTAGCATGTCATACATTTAAGGGTTTATTTGTGTGTCTAAATCCAAAGAGTTACTTGGTGTTAGCAAATGAAGGGAAATACCATTGTGAGAATTGTTAATCATGTCACTTTTTTAGTAAATTAATCAATTGTTTGGTCCTCACAAGGATAGTAGAAGAAACGTGTGTGTGTGTGTGTGTGTGTGTGTGTGTGTGTGTGTGTGTGTGTGTGTGTGTGTGTGTGTGTGTGTGTGTGTGTGTGTGTGTGTGTGTGTGTGTGTGTGTGTGTGTGTGTGTGTGTGTGTGTGTGTGCATGCGCGTGTATGTAGAGTTAGGGGGATGGGTGTAGGTGCCTAGGTGTATGTGTATGTATGTATGCGGAGAGAGAGAGAGAGAGAGAGAGAGAGAGAGAGAGAAAGAGAGAGAGAGAGAGAGAGAAAGAGAGAGAGAGAGAGAGAGAGAGAGAGAGAGAGAGATAAATTTGAACCATGTTTGCAGAGAGCCATGGCTTTAGAGAGGGATATAGGGGTGAGAGAGAACAGGGGAGCGTGACGAAGAGAGGGAGAGAAGGATTTGCAACAGAGAGGAGAGAGAGGGGGCAGTGATACTCAGTGACAGAGTACCATATACACTCACATGCGCACACACCCTCTCTCTCTTTTTTTTCGCTCTGTGTACGCGTGTCTGTAAATCACTCATTCAGTTTAGTCACTGTTGTGGGGGGAAATGGTGAGAGGACCTCCAAACCTATCATCCAGTCTATGACCTACGGTAAGAACTGGTTTTCAACCTGTCTGTCTCTACACATCCTTTTCTCATTCCCCCTCATCACTCTCTCTTTCGGGGCTTTATCTCTCCCTAGTTATATTCTACTCTTTTCTCTCTCTTTCCCCATGTCTCTCTTTCTTTCTGTCGGTTCTTTCTCCCTCTACTCTGGGCCGAAGCCAGGTTGAGGCCTCTGGGGCGCCCCATCACAGTTTGCTCTCTCTCTGTCACGGTCCATTGGGGACATCAGGGGGTACAATTCATGTGTTGAGCATTGGAGTGGAACCAGTAGAAACATCTGTCTGACATGAGTTATCATTATTCATTTGACATTAATGACGGTGTTCATCATCAGTATAATCAGTGCTGTTACTGATTATTTGTTGTAGAAATAGTGGGTGATGGTGTCCTATTCATTTTGTGGTTGTTGTTCCTGAATCTTATTTCAAATGTACTCATTTAGCACTGTATTTAGAAATAGGCACGTGTACATGATCAGACAGCTTTTCAGTTTGTTTATGTACTTGTTTTGTGGTAGTTAGCCAACAGTCGAAGTTTCAAAACGTTCTAACATGAAAAAGAATGCAGAAAGATGGAGCGTCTCTGTCTGAATTTAATATCTTTTGACATGTTCAGTGAATGTTGGAGAATGCCTTTGAGGTCTCCTGCTGTAAGACTGTTTGTTGTCCTGTAATTCATATTTATTCACAAAATATCCAGGTAAGTTATCTGCACTGTATAAAGTGTTTCTTAGTTCAATTTCCCTTAAGGAATAAAACAGCAGAGAAAAGTTACAGGGCTTCATTCATTCGCAAACGTTGCTTTGAAACGTAAAAAAAAACAATGTATCGGATTTAGGACACTATTCAATCTGTATCGTTGAAGCGGTACAGATTGCTCGATATACATTTGAAGGTAATTCCGGATTGAGTCAATATATGCAGCGTTTACCGTGAATGACATATGCAGCGTTTATTGTGAATGTGGTCTCCGCTAACACAGGAACATTGCGTTTAAATGTAAATCACGCTGTACCAGGCCTTCTTAACTAGCACTCATATTTTACCTCCCCATGCAAACTTTTCCTCATGTGGGTGCTGGCAAGCTAACAAGCATACTAGGTACTGCTAGTTATAAAAAGCCAATCTAAAGGGCTGGAAGCTTTAGTGAGCTTCGATTAGGCAATAGCGCTGCGACATCACGTAGTATTTGCATAAAGTTCAGCTTTCCCCAACTTTGGTTCCGCCCTCGCATCGCCCAATGGTCCCCCCGCCCACTTCGTTTCCCTCCAGTGAAAATGAATGGAGCCTCCATTGTTTCATCGCCCTCCTCATGTTATATTAACATGTACTGTCATGTTTAACTTCAGCGATACGGATTGAAAAGAGCCCAACTTTTCATGGGCTTAGAAATCTCCTTTGATATTGGGAATGCTAATGCTAGCGAATGTGTTTTGAAAAATGTAAATATACTTTGACTTGTTAGGTTATGAAATGAATGAGGTGTCTTTCAATTACGAACATTCTGACGCCGTGAGATGGGGTAGAAGTTATATTATATTGCAGTTCATTATCTTGAGCAGGGTGTCCCAAACTCACTCCTGCCCCCAGTGTGCACGCTCTGGTTTTTGCCCTAGAACTACACAGCTGATTCAAATCATCAAAGCTTGATGAGGAGTTGGTTATTTGAATCAGCTGTGTAGTGATAGGGCTAAAAAACGAAACGTGCACCCAGGGGTGGCCCCAGGACCGAGTTTAGGAAACCCTGATCTAGAGTGCACTGTGTTTGCTGGTTTGTCCCCGAAATTGAGATAGCATTGAAATGACAGACAGCAAGACTCAGTGAAAAAGATTAGTGGGACTTGACTATGGTCAATTATTTCATTATCACACCATTCCAGTCATGTGATGTTACACATGGTGTCAAAAAAAACAACGTGTCTATTGTTTGATAAAGCCTATATCAGACATTGGTCTTTGCTGCTTAATAGCATGTTTATGACTGGCATATAGTAGGAGTGTTAGTCATATAGTAAGACAAGAATGTAAGACACATTTCTATAAAATATAATTGCTATCAGTGGGTAGACGTAGGACAGGTAGATATGGATATGGATCAGTGTGTATGTGGGTGTGTGTGTCTCTATGGGGGACAATGGGGATCTGGTGAGGATTATTCGCTTAATACTTCAACATACAAACAGACCATTGGACACATACTCACACCGGAGAACAGCACTACCTAACATACTGCTGTAGAATCACTTCATTGAGTGCACAGGGTGACAGTTCTGATTTCTCTACTTTCTGGAAAGTTGGTATAATTGTTTTGTAACTGGTTTATTACTTGTACATGCTGACAAATTGTAAGACATACAGAAAGAGGTCTGGTGAAGAGATCATTGGCAGTATGACGTGTTCAATTCTGTTCTTCCGTCTATGGCCAGATTGTTGTTCTTGTGTTTGTTTCCCACATCCTGTCCTCTTCTCTGTCCTATTGATGTTATCTTGACCTCAGTTCCTGTCTACCTAACACATAGAGATGACTTTGTATCAACTTTGAGAGAACAATCATCTATGCCATTTTCTCTCTCACACAAGGACACAGGAAGACTGATTTTTCCACAGAGGACATTCGTCAGTCAGTCCATAACTGGACACCAGGGCTATCTGAGAGTCTGGAGGCATCAGGCCTGTGGTTGTGTATGGACTGCTGCTGCACTAAAACAGAGAGGAGAATTAACACACAACCCTGACACACGGACAAACTCAGTCTGTTCCCAAAGCGGTGGCCATGTCGTCTCCCTCTCTTCCCATGCCCTCCCTCCCCCCCAGTCCACTGGCCATGGAGTACCTCAATGACTTTGACCTCCTCAAGTTTGAGGTGAAGCCTGACAGTCCTCCTCTTCCTACCTCCTGTACGCTCCCCAAGTCTGGCCTCCCCCTCGATCCCTCCAGTTCTCCCGGCCCCTACACCAACCACCCTCCCCAGGACTCCAGCCTCAGCTCCAGCCCATACAACTCCCTGCCCCCCTCTCCAACGCTGAGCGATGCCCACCCACCTCCCTCAGCCTCCTCCTCCCTCTCTTCTTCCTCCTCCTCCTCCATCTCCTTTCCCCTGTCCATCTCAAACAGCTACACCTCTGGCATCAGTTCGGGCTCTCAGGGGAATATGGAGGGTAGCCCCTCCCATGGGGGTGCCCAGGGTCCTAACCCTGCTTCTTTGGAAGACCTGATCTGGCTGGCAGCACTGCAGCAACAGTTTGGAGGGGAGCCGGGGGGGCCTGCATCCCTGTTGGGGGCATTGGGAGGAGGGCCAGAGCGGGGAGACAGAGAGAGGGGGCCGGTTGGCAGCTTCCTGGGCTGTGAGGACGCAGTGGAGGCTCTACTGAACTCTGCTGCTGCAGCTGTTAGCTCGCAGGTATGTAACACTGTCCAACTTGTCTAAGGATGTCTGTAAATAATATGTTGTTATTCTCTTCTGATAGTGGGTTCGTAATAACATGTATAGACTATAATCAGTGTTTCTATTTCTCTCTCTCAACCTCTTTCCAACCCTCCACTACATCTCTTCTCTCTCTCAGTTTCCAGTGCTTTCCCAGAGTTCCAGCAGTAACCTCGGGGATTCAGGAAGTGACAGTGGAGGTGACATCTCCTGCTCCAAGGGGACAGATATGTGCCACCGTCCACTCCTCTACCTCTCATCTGGCCCCCAATCACTCCCTAACGCCAACCCTTCCTCGGCAACCTACCCACAACCCCAGAGCCCCTCTGGCCGACTTCATCACCATCACCCACATCATCATCATCACCACCCTCACCACCCCATGCATGGCCATCATCTTCACCATCATCATCACCTCCAAGTAATTAATGGGGTCAGGGGGCATGACAGTATGCAACAAAAGATGGTAGAATAACTGAGATAAGTGTCACTGTGGGAAGGCTAGCAACAATAGCACAACACCGGTTGGAGCTGGAGCATATGGGAGAGGCGAGGGAGAGGTGATAGAGGGATCATGCTGTAAGGGATTGGGATTAAACCATTAGAACATGATTATGGGTGCATGTCGTGTACCTGCTATAAGTATTGAAAGCATGCCTCAACGCTGAGATGACATTGAGTTTGGCTGAAGACCTTACATGTTTAAAAATGCATTACTTGTCCTGCAGGGGCAAGTGCAGAATATGGAATTAAATGTAATAATAGATGCATGTATTTGTAATGCGTCAACATTGATAAATGAACTGTGTTAAAGCTAACACTTACTAGGCTACATCAATTATTCCAGGGTCTCCCCTGGCTTTGCAAGAGTAAAGGGTGCTGTGTGTGGGGCTGCTAGTGCTGCTGTATATGGTTCAGTACTGTACTATAGCTGCATTCAACATCCAGGTGACTGAGAGAATCTCTATGTACAGTGTGTGAAGCACAGGGTGAGCTTATAATAATATCTGCTATTATTGCCGTGTATAATCCTGATCACTGTCACTCACACTCAGTCAGATTACCTGACAGATTATGGACATGTGCGGCCAAAATGTGCCTCCTGACACAAACAGTTAGGCACACTCACATCACACACACACAACCACATATGCACAACTCAGACACACACACACAAACAATCACAGAATCATTCTTAAATAGACGAGCAGACTGTAATCTAATATCAGTATTACGTATAGGCCTATTTATAACTAGTCCACCATACCAGCTCCATCGTATTTCCTACTATACGTAAGTCAGACAAACATGTTTAAGTCCTCTCCACAACTGAAATTCATGTCAACATTTTGAAGTAAGCATCTCTCTCCACCTCTCCCTGTGTGCAGTGTGGTGGGGTGGATGAACGTTTCTCGGACGAGCAGCTAGTGAGCCTGTCAGTGCGGGAGCTGAACAGACACCTGCGTGGCGTCAGTAAGGACGAGGTGGTGCGTCTCAAGCAGAAACGCCGTACGCTAAAGAACCGAGGCTACGCCCAGTCCTGCCGCTACAAACGCTTGCAGCACCGCCACGCACTGGAGTCCGAGAAACACGTCCTCACACAACAGGTAGGATACACACACACAATAACAACAACACACCATTGCCAACAACTCCAAAATAATAGCTCTAAGAACTCTCTAATCTCTCTGTCTCTCTCCTGTCTGTCTCTCTCCTGTCTGTCTCTCTCCCCTCTGTCTCACTTCTGTCTGTCTCTTTTCTGTCTGTCTCTCTCCTCTCTGTCTCTCTCCTGTCTGTCTCTCTCCTGTCTGTCTCTCTGCTGTCTGTCTCTCTCCTCTCTGCCTCTCTCCTGTCTGTCTCTTTTCTGTCTGTCTCTCTCCTGTCTGTCTCTCTCCTGTCTGTCTCCCTCCACTCTGCCTCTCTCCTCTCTGTCTCTCTCCTGTCTGTCTCTTTTCTGTCTGTCTCTCTCCTGTCTGTCTCCCTCCACTCTGTCTCTCTCCTGTCTGTCTCTCTCTTGACTGTCTCTTTTCTATCTGTCTCTCTCATCTCTGCCTCTCTCCTCTCTGTCTCTCTCCTGTCTGTCTCTCTCCTCAGTTGGAACAACTACAGTGTGAGCTCTCTCGGGTGCTGAGAGAAAGGGACGCCTACAAGGCTCGCTATGAGAAGCTCATCAGTACAAACAAGGCTCAACCTACCCGCGCCAACAACTCCCCCTCACCACCCCCTGATTACTTCCTCTGAGGATATACCCATGGTGGAGGACAAAAAAGTGAGAGATGTGAGCGGTGTGTGAAAGAGGAGGTCAGCCTAAATAAGGCTGTCACTGAGTAATCAGACTTGGGGAGGAAGTGAGGGAGGGTTTGGTGTGTGTTTGCGTGTGTGAAGGTTGGCAGATGGGTAGTGGGGTTAGGACAAGGTCCTATATGACTGTCAAATTAGCCCGCTGAGCAATCAGGTGGACTGTTAACTAAGGGTTAGAATCGATCCCTATATTTCTTCATAAACAGGACTAATGGTGAAAACTGATATCACTGTGACGTTCATAGTAGCACAAAGACCCAATGAGACATTTTCAGGATGCATCCTGCGCTGGTGAAATCAGGGCATTGAAGGACACAGGCCATCCTCAGACTGACCAATGCGAAACCAAGGGCTTGTCTTCAATAAAAAGCTCCATTGTATAATTCATCGCCCCTGTCAACTGATCTATGCATATTTCTTTCAAGCAGAACAAATGAAAAGATGAACTTATGTCCAGACAATGGATGGGTTGAATCCATTCCCTGACAACACACTGACAACACCCAACACAGTGTGATGGTGTAGGTCCGCTGGGCTCATTGGAAACCCAAAAGTCTGAGCAGTGCAGTGGTGCAGGATGTGTGGGGGTGTAGGATGATCTTCAAGTGTCCATGACATGCAGTTGTACTCACCAGCTAATATTTCACAGTTGCCTACCAAGACGTTTTTACTCACCAAGACATGTTACTCACTATCACATTTGAAAGAAGAAGAATCATAGAAAAAGAATGTACAAGGATCATTTTCCTGAGAGTATTATTGTGGTTGTGCTAAATGAATATGGAGATACACTCATGTATAGAAGTTATGCATTTAGAAAAAGGATGCAAACGAATCCATACTTTGCTTGTTGAAAATAACAAAACTATGACAATGAAGAATAATTGCGGTGCGCTATCTGTGATTGGTGTTTTGTTTCAAGAGGATGAACAGACATCCCAAGAGAGCTCTTCTGTCAACTTGTACTGTAGGAACTCCACAATCAATCAGCTTTCCCACTAAGACGTGAAGCAAGAGACTGTGGTTGATGTAGTTGTTGTGGTCAATTTGTTCTGTACAAAGAAAATCCACAAAAAAGGCAGAGTGCAAAATGATATGTGTGACTGTGTACTGTCTTCCAACTTTGATATTACAATCTAGGGTGTGCTGAAAACACTTTTGTAAGAGAGCGACGACCATAATGCAACAAGCACCACAGAGCTGGACACTGTGGATTCTCAAAGACTGGGGTGAAATACAAGAAAATGCAGACATTCAGAGACATCTCGTGAAATTTGACCAGGATGGCGACATTAGAGCTGTTTGTTTTGGCTAGGTGTAGGTTAATTAAGTGATTTATCTGTTTTATTTATTCACTTATTTATTCACAGTATTTATTCATTGTTTATTTATGTACCAATTCTTACTATTTTAATTTGACCGGTTTACAATTTCATCTACAAGCTTAGTGTGTACTTTTATTTCCAAGCAGGATAAATCAATACTTCAATTCTCTTTTTGATTATTTTCAACAGTTGGATTACAATCATTATTGCCATCATGGCTTATGCTCCTGTTGTAGTGTGGTTTCCTATGAAATAAAGACAATATTTTTACCATCCTTGGTAGCTATGTTTCCTTTCCACTGCTTCTCTGAATGTCTCTCTTTGTCTCCGTTTCACTTGTGCTTTAAACACCTAGTAATCCCTCCCTCGATCCCTTCTCTGTCCCTCCCACTTTTCCAATCTCCTGTAGACCTGTTCTATTTACTTCATCCACTCTTCCATCTCCCTCTATCTCTCTGTCATTCTGTGTCCATCTATAGAGAGGCAGTGACCCTGGTTGAGCTCTGTTTGGGATGACCTCACCCTTGGCCCTGCCTCCCTCTCTGTGTCTCTCGCTCACTCTCTGGCCTGTATAATAGGGACAGGATTAGGGCTATAATAGCGCCCTGACTGCTCACTGCCGGAGTCCATTGTAGCATTGTGTGGAGAGGACGTACACAGAGTAACATGAACACTCACCCCACTCACAGTTACACACAGCCACACACACTCACATTCAGGCAGGCACACAACACATATGTTAAAATACACACAGTTTCCAGTGATGCGTAAATGAATTCACATTCGTACAATCTCAGCTAGAAAATATTCAAGGTGAAAAATGTAAATGTGTTTTTTTCCCTCTGTAAAATGATCTTTGCAGACAGCGGGATAGAGAGAGACGGGAAACAGACACTAGCACTGGTGGACTTACCATTAGGGAGAAGAGGTAATTGCCTCAGGCCCGACATCATCAAGGGGCCTCCAGATCCCACGAATAAAAAATAAATAAAAAAATATAAAAATATACAAAATAATATACAAATCATTTATCCGCTTGAGGCCCCCCCAAGCTCCACTCGAGAAATAATAATAAAATTAAAAATCTGTCTGTTTAAGCTAGAGATATATACGGTATGTCTTTTTTTACCCCTTTTTTCATGTCATCCAATCGGTAGTTACTGTCTTGTCCCATCGCTGCAACCCCTATTGACTCGGAAGAGGCCAAGATCAAGAACCATGCGTCCTCCACAACACGACCCTGCCAAGCCGCACTGCTTCTTGACACACTGGTTGCTTATCCCAGAAGCCAGCCGCACCAACGTGTCAGAGGAAACAATGTCCAGCTGGCGACCGAGGTCAGCTTACATGCACCCAGCCCGCCACAAGGAGTCACTAGAGTAACAAGGACAAGGAAATCCCGGCCAGCCAAACCCTCCCCTAACCCAGATGACCCTTGGCCAATTGTGCACCGTCAATTGTGCGCCGCCTCACGCCTTGTGCTCCCAGTCACGGCCAGCTGAACCCAGTTCTGTAGTGACGCCTCAAGCACTGCGATGCACCACTCGAGAGGACCTGAAGTTACTGGGTCGAAAAACAAATGTGCTGTTTTATATCTCTCAGATACAAGACAGACACATCAAAACATACTTCCTTTTGATTACATTTTTAACTATTGATTTTTCCATGAATTAGTCTGTTATTCAATGCGTTTCTATAGGCTAATAGCAATAAGGACAAATTCAATGTTTCATCAAATCGTTTTTATATATATTCTTTTATACCTACAGTGGTCCTAAACTTTTAACTCACATAGCAAAATTATCCTTGGTATGGTCATCTTAAAACAATTCCATATTATCTTAGTAGTAGTCTTGCGTTGTCATACATCCAAAATCACTTCCCTGTCACGCCTCCCTTGGAGGTCTGGAGAATTTTGTATTGCAAAAACGGTTTGAGTGGTCCGCTGGGTTTGATTGGATGTTACATTTCAAGAACACTCCCCTGGGTCCTGGCCATTCTGTGTCACGTTCGGACCTTTATTTCCATTGTTTTGTCATTATTTAGTATGGTCAGGGCGTGAGTTGGGTGGGCAGTCTATGTTTGTTTTTCTATGATTTGGGTATTTCTATGTTTCGGCCTAGTATGGTTCTCAATCAGAGGCAGGTGTCATTAGTTGTCTCTGATTGAGAATCATACTTAGGTAGCCTGGGTTTCACTGTGTGTTTGTGGGTGATTGTTCCTGTCTCTGTCTTTGCACCAGATAGGACTGTTTAGGTTTTCCATGTTTATTGTTTTGTAGTGTTCATGTGTACATTTACATATTAAAAGAACCATGGACACTTACCACGCCGCATTTTGGTCCTCCGATCCTTCTCGCCTCTCCTCTTCAGATGAAGAGGAGGAAATCCCTGACATTCTGCCACACTAGGTGAGACAAAATAATTGCCACCCCTACTAGAATAGTCCCATTAAGCAAAATGACATTGGAAAGATATCTAAAATACTTATTTTCCTAGACGTTGAAGGTTTAGGTTCTGATTGAAAGGTGAAAATAAATATTTTCCAGACATTGGAAATACGTATTTTTCGGGAGTTGAAATTAAGTTAATTTACAGTTCTGAATAAAAGTTGAAAAGACGTAATTTAAAGAAATCTATGTTTGGAGCAAATAAAGGCTGGTCTAGACTGGATAAAATCTAAACTAAACATAGTCTGCAAAAAAATGTAAGAAAGATTGCATGCTTGCTGAAGTAGGCCTATAGCCTACAGTGTTACCTGAAATTGAATTTTAGGAATGCTCATCTATGTGGTAGGCCTACCATTTGTAAAACACAAAACAAGACCGGGGTGTAGCCTACTATGTCGGTCCGCAATGGAATTTTAAGCCCATCCATGTGGTGGGCCCACTGTTTGTAAAACAGGCAGTTGCCATGGCTTTATTAAGACTGGCATTTGCCTGGGGCTTCCAGATTACTAATTTCGCCGCTGGACGCTAGAGATTTAGATAATATGAGAGGAGAGAAACAGAGAGAAAGAGAGACAGACAGCTGGACACAGAGAGACAAACATAGAGAGAGAGAGAGAATATATTAGAATTTAGACGTTATCAGGCCAAGCCTCAGGGATAAGGTGACTGCAGAAACACACACAAATATTAACACATGTACAGTAGTAGTAGGTTGTATGCCCAAAGACTTAAATATGCACATCAGTGGAGGCTCCTCAGAGGAGGAGAGGGAGGACCATCCTACTCAGTGAATTTCATAAAAATAAAAATGATGTGGATTGTGTATGGGTGCCCTTCAGAGGGTGAATGGGCAAGACAAAATATGTTACTGCCTTTGAAAGTGGTATGGTAGTAGGTGCTAGGCACACCAGTTTGTGTCAAGACCTGCAACGCTGCTAGGTTTGTAAAAAAAAAAGTCCATTAAAATAACATGAAATTGATCAGAAATACAGTGTAGACATAGTTAATGTTGTAAATGACTATTGTAGCTGGAAATGGCAGATTTTTAAATGGAATATCTACATAGGCGTCTAGAGGCCCATTATCGGCAACCGTCACACCTGTGTTCCAAAGGCATGTTGTGTTAGCTAATCCAAGTTTATCATTTTAAAAGGCTAATTGATCATTAGAAAACCCTTTTTCAGTTATGTTAGCACAGCTGAAAACTGTTGTGCTGTTTAAAGAAGCAATAAAACTGGCCTTTTTTAGACTAGTTGAGTATCTGGAGCATCAGCATTTGTGGGTTCGATTACAGGCTCAAAATGTCCAGAAACAAATAACTTTCTTCTGAAACTCGTCAGTCTATTCTGGTTCTTAGAAATGAAGGCTATTCCATGCGAGAATTGCCAAGAAATGGAAGATCTCGTACAATGCTGTGTACTACTTCCTTCACAGAACAGCACAAACTGGCTCTAACCATAATCGAAAGAGGAGTGGGAGGCCCCGGTGCACAACTGGATTAGCTAACACAATGTGCCATTGGAACACAGGAGTGATGGTTACTGATAATGGGCCTCTAGATGCCAATGTAGATGTTCCATTAAAAAATCTGCAGTTTCCAGCTACAATAGTAATTTACAACATTAACAATGTCTGCACTGTATTTCTGATCAATGTGATGTTATTTTAATGGACAATTTTATTTTTTAAAACATGTTCTTTACAAAAACAAGAACATTTCTAATTGACCCCAAAGTTTTGGATGGTAGTGTGCATTATAAACTTCCATTAGTGGGCTAGGTTGTAGCAACCTCATGAGGGCTAGGCTATAGGGAAAATGCAAGTATCATGTAGTAGTCTAAACCTATCGATGTTACATTGAGCTGGGTGAATGGAATATGAATGACCGTCATCCAATATTCTATAATAGAAATAAGGCCATGCTCATAAAAAAAAATCCTCCTCCCTAATCTTAAATGGCACTGACCGCAATGGATACACACACACACACACACACACGCACGTATGTACGCACGCACACAAAAGGCAATGCATGGTAGAGTTATTGGAGAAAAGAAAACGAATCTGCTGCGCCCTAGTGGCGAAATGTAAACATATTACTGTAACTATCCTGGAGCATCCAAAAGGTAATTTAGAGCGGAGTAAAATTAGCTTCTTCTTTCGCATGAACTTTTCTCTACACGGAAAATGTAGTCGACGCAGATGTAGGTCAAGAGCCTAAACACATTTTGTCTTAGAAAATGAAAAGCTGACAACGACAATTACTACACGTCATTTAATTGAGTCATAAATGAAGAAGAGCGAGAATTGGGTAGGACACTGCAGGAGGACCGAATTTACTGTACAGGAGAGCACACTGTGGGGGAGAGAAGTGTTTTCAGTTGCCTATGTAGCAGAGTCTGTGTGTGCGTGTAGTGTTTGTGATTGCGCATGAGAGAGAGAGAGAGAGAGAGAGAGAGAGAGAGAGAGAGAGAGTGAGTTTTGGTGTGGCTTTAGGCAGAGAGCGCGTGAGTAAGAAGAGTGTGAGGGCGGGAAAACACTCGGGATTCCTTAAAAGTCGATTTCTGACTGGTTGTATTTCAAGTTGCAGATGCCGACAGATGCGCTCAAAGACAGTATCAGTATCGAGGACACACTGGTGAAGGTAGGCGAGGATGTTGAAAGAGAATGTGCTGGGCAGCCACCTTTTTAACAGTTTATATGGATGCAAATATGGCATTACTTAACGGTTGCTTCACAAGACATCTGTCAAGAACGTCTATTGCTTGCACGCGTTGTGACAGGATGCGGGAAGTGCTGACGACATAACAGAAGGGCTCTAATTGAT
This sequence comes from Oncorhynchus tshawytscha, assembly GCF_018296145.1. NCBI lineage: Eukaryota > Metazoa > Chordata > Actinopteri > Salmoniformes > Salmonidae > Oncorhynchus > Oncorhynchus tshawytscha. The sequence goes on along the minus strand of NC_056429.1, from coordinate 30,601,550 downwards.
TTGGTTTATTCTTTGAGCTTCAAATGTAACTGACATGAACTTGTTCATGGGCAGGAGGCCATTCAGTTCTTAAAGGTTCTCTGCGTCTATTTGTGTGTGTGTGTGCGTGTGTGTGAGCGTGTGTGCTTGTGTGAGAGAGAAAGAGACAGACATAAATCGAGAGATGAAGCTAGAGAAAGCGATGGAGAGATATAAAGGGGGATAGAGGGAGGCAGAAGCAGTGTAGATGTCAATAATGAGGGTGATAGACACAATGAGATAATGTCATGCATGTGCCCAGGTTTTTTTAAATTTCAGATCACACTAAAAGTGATGACATGTCAGGCACAGAGTGACTAGCCCACTGTCTATTACAGTCAAATTGGTTCAAGTTTTCCTGGAGACAGCTGAGGATGTGGTAGTACACTAGGTAGCGCAGCATTGCACATTCAAGCCACATCACAATCCTTGCTATCTATACAATTGCATGTGTGTATGGTAAGCTGCTACAGAGTGTGGAATTCTGATGGAAATGTGGACTCAAAGTCAGAGCCTGGTTGGTCCATGTTCTATGGGAATTTATAAACTGGGTGGTTTGAGCCCTGAATGCTGATTGGCTGAAAGCCATGGGTAAATCAAGAAAAAACTTGGTATGTTGGTAACCATTTTATAATAGCAATAATGCACTCAGCCTTGCATCGTGCATAAGAACAGCCCTTAGCCATGGTACAGTATATTGGCCATATACCACACCCTCTTGGGAATTATTGCTTAAATATTGTGTATATTTATTTATTTATTTGTCTCTCTTTTAGTGTGATAGTATGACTCTGTCCAGTGCACCGCCTTTACGCAGAGGAAGTACCCCTCTGCCAATCAAACACCAGCTCAGACGGGAAGAAGCAGTTCATGATGATTGTGATTGGACATCAGGGTTGGCTGGACCTTCTCCTCCTCCAATCAGTTTCAGCCTGGCGAAGGATGAGACCATCACCTCAGCAGTAGAGGGGAGACCCCCCTCTGAAGGGCCCTTTCGAATTGCCCTGCTGGGTCAGAATGGGGTGGGCAAGTCATGCCTTGCTATCGCCTTGGCAGGGGATTTGGATCGAACTGCATCTGTGGATTCTGAAGGTGCATTGGTGTTTGGATGTTGACAAAAATATATGAAAGATATATCTCCTTGTGACCCATCTAGTTTTCCCTCAGACTGACCACTGTTTTTACAAAAAAATTGCCTATGATACTAATTGTGCCTGGCAAAACACCCCAACGTTTTGTATGTCTTGTAAAAAAAAACATAAACTGAAAACCTTATTTCCACCATCTCCACCTGAGACTTGCCTGATATGTCTCTCTCTCTCCCTCAGGGGAGGGCTATGTGCACACTGTTACCGTGGACGACGAGGACTGCACCATCCTTATCTACGACAACTGGAGGCAGGTGAGCCTAACAGCACATATGTGGTCGCACTCTACCCCAGCCTTCTCTCTCCCACTCCTTACCCTTTGTCTTTCCTCATGGACTAACTCTTAATATGGGAGTTTCCCCTGTGGGACTCTGCTATTGACTGGCTTGGAAGCTTCTTATCATGTTATTTTCCACAGGTTTACCCCTATTGCTCTGGGTATTCTTCAAACGTGTTCATGGATGTGTACGGGAGGGAGCTGCTCACTGAGCAGATGTACAGTACTGGGGACATATTCTCCTTCTGCTGTTCCTGACCCAGATGGGGGGTTGGGTATTGTAGTAGCTCTCCAGTCTGAAATAACAAGATTTAGTGAATTTGGGTATTTCCTTTTTGTTGACCTTATATAGATTTATTTTATTGCGATTCTGCTTATCTAATTGCATCACTGACGTTGTTCTCTGGTTGTCTTGTGTGAGAGACCAAGATATGTTGGTGATGCTGCTCAGTCTATTATGTTCAGTAGAATATGTTTTAGCCTTTTGATGCAGTCCAGTCTCAAGATTGGAATCTTCAAATCAGATTTTAGAATTCCAATTTAGCTTTGCTCACTGAGTGTCCCTGAATAATTTTCAGTGACTTATGAACGATTCACTCGAAGGGCATCCAGTGTGCGTGTGTGTGTGTGTGATCGTATTCTCTGCGTGTGTCATCAGTAATTGACTTGGTTCCCAGTTGGTGTGATATGGTAATTTGTCTCTAGGCAGCGGGGAATCGTAGAATGAAAGAGCACAGGGCTCCAATCTCAGTCTTGAGTGCTGCAGGCAGCACACTTTCACTGCATACCACCAGAACAATATACAATCATTTGTTTGAAATTTTTGAAAAAACACAATCACACGGTCAGGGCAATGGGCCAGAAGGTTGAAGGTTCGCCGACCACCACGGACAAGCGCACACTCCCTGCCTGTTTCATTATACTACGATCAGTGCCGGCTGCAGACAATGATCAGCTAAGCTAGCTAATCTGATTTTCAACATTTTGATATTGATATTTATCATTTTTTTAAATATAAGCAACACAATTTCTACCAACAGGTTTCTGTGACAATGCACCACACAGCCAATAAACAAAGTATACTGAATTCGGGCACTTCAATATCATGGTTTGCATTTTAAACGCCACAATAAATAGACTATGTCAATCTCGACAAACAGAAAATACATCCCTCCCTACCTTGTCGGCCTACCCAGTATCGAAGGTTTGGCTTGACAATCTCAGAATGTCATTCAACTTTTTGGTGTTCTGTAATAGATGTCACTTACTAGTCATTAAATGGTCGCTGCACAGTTTGGATTGATTGATTTTATTTCTCAGTAAAAAAATACATATATATACACACAGTACAAAGATTTTTAAAGTGACCCGGATTGCATAATAAAGTCGGGGACTTATTTCCAGTATGGTCCATATTTTTTTACATAAATACATACACAATTACATATACAAGAAAATGTTATACTGTTCAAACATTAGCCAGCTTTTAGACATTCTTTTTAAAAGTGGTTATGGTTGGTATGGCTCTGAGTTGCTGTGGTAGTTAAAATGTGTTCTTACCAGATAGACTCTTATATTTAAAACAATGAATATTAGTGTCTCTGGCTCTGGTATAATGTTGGTGGACATCTTTAATAAATGAAAAATTGTTGGATAGGTACCTAGGGACTGAGGCTGTAATAATTATGTGGACCAGACTAAGCCTAGCTGCTTAAAACATTCCCAAACCAGAAACCGTGGATTGATGGCAGCATTCGAGTGAAACTGAAAGCGCGAACCACTGCTTTTAATCAGGGCAAGGTGACGGGAAACATGACCGAATACAAACAGTGTAGCTATTCCCTCCGCAAGGCAATCAAGAGACAAAGTAGAATCGCAATTCAACGGCTCAGACACAAGAGGTATGTGGCAGGGTCTACAGTCAATCACGGATTACAAAAAGAAAACCAGCCCAGTCACGGACCAGGATGCCTTGCTCCCAGGCAGACTAAATAACTTTTTTGCCCGCTTTGAGGACAATACAGTGCCACTGACACGGCCCGCAACCAAAACATGCGGACTCTCCTTCACTGCAGCCGAGGTGAGTAAAACATTTAAACGTGTTAACCCTCGCAAGGCTGCAGGCCCAGACGGCATCCCCAGCCGCGCCCTCAGAGCATGCGCAGACCAGATGGCTGGTGTGTTTACAGACATATTCAATCAATCCCTATCCCAGTCTGCTGTTCCCACATGCTTCAAGAGGGCCACCATTGTCCCTGTTCCCAAGAAAGCTTCCGTCATCATGAAGTGCTTTGAGAGACTAGTCAAGGACCATATCACCTCCACCCTACCTGACACCCTAGACCCACTCCAATTTGCTTACCGCCCAAATAGGTCCACAGACGATGCAATCTCAACCACACTACACACTGCCCTAACCCATCTGGACAAGAGGAATACCTATGTGAGAATGCTGTTCATCGACTACAGCTCAGCATTTAACACCATAGTACCCTCCAAACTCGTCATCAAGCTCGAGACCCTGGGTCTCGACCCCGCCCTGTGCAAATGGGTATTGGACTTCCTGACGGGCCGCCCCCCAGGTGGTGAGGGTAGGTAACAACATCTCCACCCCGCTGATCCTCAACACTAGGGCCCCACAAGGGTGCGTTCTGAGCCCTCTCCTGTACTCCCTGTTCACCCACGACTGCGTGGCCACACACGCCTCCAACTCAATCATCAAGTTTGCGGACGACACAACAGTGGTAGGCTTGATTACCAACAACGACGAGACGGCTGAAAAAATTCGGCTTGTCACCAAAAGCACTCACAAACTTCTACAGATGCACAATCGAGAGCATCCTATCAGGCTGTATCACCGCCTGGTACGGCAACTGCTCCGCCCACAACCGTAAGGCTCTCCAGAGGGTAGTGAGGTCTGCACAACGCATCACCGGGGGCAAACTACCTGCCCTCCAGGACACCTACACCACCCGATGTCACAGGAAGGCCATAAAGATCATCAAGGACAACAACCACCCGAGCCACTGCCTGTTCACCCCGCTATCATCCAGAAGGCGAGGTCAGTACAGGTGCATCAAAGCTGGGACCGAGAGACTGAAAAACAGCTTCTATCTCAAGGCCATCAGACTGTTAAACAGCCACCACTAACATTGAGTGGCTGCTGCCAACACACTGACTCAACTCCAGCCACTTTAAGAATGGAATTGATGGGAATTGATGTAAAATATATCACTAGCCACTTTAAACAATGCTACTTAATATAATGTTTACATACCCTACATTATTTATCTCATATGTATACGTATATACTGTACTCTATATCATCTACTGCATCTTTATGTAATACATGTATCACTAGCCACTTTAAACTATGCCACTTTGTTTACATACTCATCTCATATGTATATACTGCACTCAATACCATCTACTGCATCTTGCCTATGCCGCTCTGTACCATCACTCATTCATATATCTTTGTGTACATATTCTTTATCCCTTTACACTTGTGTGTATAATAAGGTAGTAGTTTTGGAATTGTTAGCTAGATTACTCGTTGGTTATTACTGCATTGTCGGAACTAGAAGCACAAGCATTTCGCTACACTCGTATTAACATCTGCTAACCATGTGTATGTGACAAATAAAATTTGATTTGATTTATTAAAATGCTCAACCTTCAGATGCGTATGAGTGGGGAGTTTAAGTAAAATTCTTACAAGCTTGTTGTGGCTGGTCTGTAGCTTATTATTTAGATGTTTGGGGCTGCTGGTGAACCGTGATGTGCAGGCATAATCAAAGTGACACTGGACTAGTGCACTTGCCAGAGTCTTTAGGGTGTTTATCAGTGGAGGCTCCTCCTCAGTGAATTTCATAAAAAGTAAAATGGTTGAAGATTTAAAAAAGTAATATTTTTAAATAAAACTATTCTAAATATATTCACGTCACCAAATAATTGATTAAAACACACTGTTTTGCAATGAAGGTCTAGAGTAGCCTCAGCTGCACTGAGGTAGCACTATGGTGTAGCCGGGTTAGCACTGGTGTAGCCGGAGGACAGCTAGCTTATGTCCTCCTCTGGGTATATTTACTTCAATACAAAACCTAGGAGGCTCATGGAACTCACCCCCCTCCATAGATAGAATTATGACAACTTCTGGAGGATGTCCTCCAACCTATCAGAGCTCTTGCAGCATGAACTGACATGTTGTTCACCCAATCAAAGGATCAGAGAATTAATCTAGTATTGAAAGCATAAGCTACAGCTAGCTAGCACTGCAGTGCATAAAATGTGATAGTTGACTCAAAGAGAGAGAAAGACAATAGTTGAACAGTTTTGAACAAATTAATTTCTTCTAAAGTTACGGAGTAGAGAGAAAGAGAAAGATAGCTATACTTCGTAGTAGAGTTTGTTACACTTTCACTTTCACTTACTTAGCTAGTGTCAAATGCCGCTAGCTAGTTTAGCATACTCAAACACCCAGCTCAAACAGAGAGGAATGCTATGTTAGCTAGAGGGCTATGTCTATCCAATACTGGAACTCTTCCATAAGCTTTTGGATTTATTAATTTATAGCCACCTGGGCCCGCCGATGTAACCGCTAAACTGACCAAACTGTACTACATGATTGTAGCGGGTTTAGTTCTAGTAGCGGGTTTAGTTCTAGTTCTAGTAGCTATGCCTATTTTGAATATGGCGTGACAACGATGTAGGCGGTTTGTAGCAGTTATCAGTCATGATATGAAGGTTTGGCATGGAAAGGTTTTTTCACCTGGTCACAGACAGCTGATATGTTCGGCACTGAAGTCCACAAGCGAAGGAAAAAGGTGAGAGGAGGAGAGGGCATAGATAGATGCGAGAAGGAATTATATATACAACAAGCTGTTTGTATGTGCCTGGTATGAACATGAACTGTGAATGTTTTGAGTGTGATCAGAGGTGTATTTATTGCGCCAATTCTGTTGAAAAATGATTCTTACACGAAAGCAAATGGAACAAAACAAGGATAAACAACTGAATTTGTCCAGTAGAAACTCTCGTTTGCAACTGTTGGACTAATGATTACACCCTAGATCAGCTAGATGTAGGTAAGAGTGTGCAAGTACTGAATGTGTATTGAATGTGTCACTGTCTAACAGCTTGATTACTCATAATTCTCTCGACCTGTGCACCTACGTTGTAAACTTTCATTCATAGGCTAGGTTGTAGCAACCTCATGATGAGTACAGGGAACATTTGAGTATCGTGTAGTAGCCTTAACCTGATGATGTTACATTGAGCTGGGTGAATGAAATATGAATGATAGTCATCCAGTATGCTGTAATATAAATAAGGCTATGGTCATAAACATTTTTTATCATCCTCCCTCATCTTACGGCACCGACCGCCACTGGTGTCTATAGCTAGGTTTACATCCAATTAGTGCATGATTTTCATGTGAATATTCTAAAATCTGCAAATATCTTTTGCAGTCAAATTCCCAAGTACCGAATATAAAAAAAAACATTCAATGGGTTTACAACTCCAGTGCCTACTGATGGTTTTGTTGCAAAAAAAAAGTTTTGGTATAGTTAATGTGCCCACTTTAGCCAAGAGCTCTTAGATACAGCGTGGGTATAGCCTACATGATGAGATTATTATGGACAAAAGTGTGAGATTATTTTAATGGCATTAAAAGGTTGGATGGAAACCTGGTTAATGTCAAGCCATTTTGAGGATGCTGGAATTATATTTTTTAAGTAGCTTAATCCGATTTAAACATTGACTGGTTGTGTTTATGCCAATTATAAAAGGTAATACATTTAAAAAGATAAATGACAAATATTTAAGCTATATTGAAGCATTAGGTTCTAGGTGCGCCAGGCTAGGTGCGCCAGGCTAGCCACTTACCTACACCACCCGATGCTACAGGAAGGCCATAAAGATCATCAAGGACATCAACCACCCGAGCCACTGCCTGTTCACCCCGCTGTCATCCAGAAGGCGAGGTCAGTACAGGTGCATCAAAGCTGGGACCGAGAGACTGAAAAACAGCTTCTATCTCAAGGCCATCAGACTGTTAAACACCCACCACTAACATTGAGTGGCTACTGCCAACACACTGTCAATGACACTGACTCTACTCCAGCCACTTTAATAATGGGAATTGATGGGAAATGATGTAAATATATCACTAGCCACTTTAAACAATGCTACCTTATATAATGTTACTTACCCTACATTATTCATCTCATATGCATACGTAGATACTGTACTCTATATCATCGACTGCATCCTTATGTAATACATGTATCACTAGCCACTTTAACTATGCCACTTGGTTTACATACTCATCTCATATGTATATACTGTACTCGATATCATCTACTGTATCTTGCCTATGCTGCTCTGTACCATCACTCATTCATATATCCTTATGTACATATTCTTTATCCCCTTACACTGTGTATAAGACAGTAGTTTTTTTGGAATTGTTAGTTAGATTACTTGTTCGTTATTACTGCATTGTCGGAACTAGAAGCACAAGCATTTTGCTACACTCACATTAACATCTGCTAACCATGTGTATGTGACAAATAAAATTTGATTTGATTTGATTTGAATTGGAGAGGAGGCAGAGCCTGCTTTAAGCTTTCCTGAATAACTAGGCCTGCCTGGAGCATATGTGGCCACATTATTATAGGACGACTTGGGAGAATGATGATCTGCAACAGACAGCGTATCACTAGAATTTTGTACTCACTTAAAAACAATAATGCAATTATTCATTGCATTGTGGTGTTGTAGGCTAATCTAGGTAGGATAATTGTATTGTCCCTTAACAAGATCAATGGTGGAGCTTGTTGAGCTGCGTGTCTCGTCTTCAAGTTTAAAGTTTTAATGTCACATACACAACTACAGTGAAATGCCTTTCTTGCAAACTCAAAACCCAACAATGCAATAATCAATAGCAATGTATTACTAGGAAAAAACCACACACAAGAAATAAGAATAGGAAATATAAATCGCATAATAAAGTAAGTAAGTGAGCATACTATAGACAGGAAATATTTAAAAAGTCAGATCCAATACCATATTTACATGTGCAGGGATACTGGAGTGATGGAGGTAGATATGTATAAGGGGTAAGGGGACTAGGCAACAGGATAAACAGAATAGCAGCAGCTTGCATGTGAGTGGTTATGCAGGTGTATACAGTCGGTATACATGTATGTGCATATTATGTGTGAGTGAGCAAATTATGGAGTGATTGTTTGTGTGTGTTAGGGCCCTGTGAGTGTGCATAGAGACAAATATTGAAATAAAAGGTAAATAAGGATATAAGGTAAACTCAGTCCGTGTAGCTATTTTGTTAGCTTTTTATCAGTCGTATTGCTTGGGGATAGAAGCTGTTCATGAGCCTGTTTGTGTCAGACTTGATGCACTGCTACCTCTTGCTGTGAAGCAGCAGAGAAAATAATCTATGGCTTGTGTGGTTGGGGTCTTGGACGATTTTTCAGGCCTTCTTTTCACACCGCCTGATATAGAGGTCCTGGATGGCAGGGAGCTCGGACCCAGTGATGTACTGAGCTGTCCGCACAACCCTCTGTAGCACCATGCGATTGAGGCCGGTGCAATTGCCATACCAAGCAGTGATGCAGCCAGTCAATATGCCCTCAATGGTACAGCTGTAGAACCTTTTCAGGATTTGAGAGCCCATGCCAAACTTTTTCAACCTCCTGGGGGGGAAGAGGCACTGTCGCACCATCTTAATGACTGCGTGTGTGTTTGTACCATTTTAAGTCTTTAGTGCTTTGGACAATGAGGAACTTGAAGCTGTCTACCTGCTCCAATGCTGCCCCGTTGATGTGGATGGGGTATGCTCACCCCTCCTTGGTCTTGCTGATGTTGAGGGAAGGGTTGTTGCTCTGGCACCACACTGCCAGGTTACTGATATCCCTGTAGGCTGACTCATCGTTGCCTAACACCTTAGTTTCATCAGTGAACTTGATAATGGTGTTGGAGTTGTGTTGGTCGCATAGTCGTGGGTGAACAGGGAGTACAGGAGGGGACTAAGCACACACCCCTGTGGGTCCCCTGTGTTCTTCACACCCCCGTGGGGCCCCTGTGTTATTCACACCCCTGTGGGACCCTGTGTTCTTCACTGTTCTTTTCTTTCATGTGTAATGTTGCAGCTGGGCTCTCTGCTGCCTATCAGCTACTCCTATTTGTTTTTGTGGATTCGGCAGGTAGCCTAGTGGTTAGAGCAATGGACTAGTAACCGAAAGGTTGCAAGATTGAATCCCCGAGCTGACAAGGTGAACATCTGTCGTTCTGCCCCTGAACAAGGCAGTTAACCCACTGTTCCTAGGCTGTCATTGAAAATAAGAATTTGTTCTTAACTGACTTACCTCGTTAAATTAAGGTAAAAAAATGTATGCAGCTTTTATGTGTGGTAAGGTTGCTAGTTAGCCTATTGCAGATCTGGATAGAGGGCAGGATAGGAAGTTAGACTGGCAGAAGATATTGACCTATGGTGTAGTAAAAGTTAGCATGCGTTGAAGCATAAGGGAAGTACCAAAACACATTGATATAGGGGAGGCGCATGCAAGCAGATGACGACATTTGTCTACAATGGAATAATTTATATAGTAAGTCCTTCAAAAGAGCGAATGTAAACCAGGGAAACCTCCCTCCTCTGTGCCCAATAAAAAAACACACAACCCTCCCCAAAGCAACAAAAAAAGTAAGACAACCCTTCCCTATTTTGGACCACCTCAGTAAAGTTTGAACTGTCCCTAATGAAATGTTGCTGCTGACCCTCATTCACAAGGCTCTAAAAATGTGCACACTTTAAGACACATAAAAATATGTGTAGCCAAATGTTCCTATCATTTTGAAAACCTGGCAGCAGGGTTAACCGCTTTCTTATTCATAGGAATAACATATACACTACATGACCAAAAGTATGTGGACACCTGCTTGTCGAACATATCATTCCAAAATTATGGGTATTAATATGGAGTTGGTTCCCCCTTTGTTGCGCTAACAGCCTCTACTCTTCTGGGAAGGATTTCCACTAGATGTTGGAACATTGCTGCGGGACTTCAGCCACTAGAGCATTAGTGAGGTCAGGCACTGATGCTGGGCAATTAGGCCTTGTTCGCTGTCAGCCTTCCAATTCATCCCAAAGCTATTCAATGGAGTTAAGGTTAGGGCTCTGTGCAGGCCAGTCAAGTTCTTCCACACCGATCTCGACAAACCATTTCTGTATGCACCTTGCTTTCTGCACGGCGCCATTGACTTGCTGAAACAGGAAAAGGCCTTAATCAAACTGTTTCCACAAAGTTGGAAGCACAGAATCATCTAGCATGTTATTTTATGCTGTAGTGTTAAGATTTCCCTTCACTGGAACTAAGGAGCCTAGTCCGAATCATGAAAAAGTCTCTGACCATTATTCCTCCTTCACCATACCATACAGTTGGCACTATGCATTCGGGCAGGTAGTGTTTTCCTGACATCCACCAAACCTAGATGTGTCCGTCAGACTGCCAGATGGTGAAGCGTGACTCATCACTCCAGAGAACGCTTTTCCACTGCTCCAGAGTCCAATGGCGGCGAGTTTTACACCACTCCAGCCGACGCTTGGCATTGTGCATGGAGATATTAGGCTTGTGAGCAGCTGCTCGGCCATGGAAACCCATTTCATGAATCTCCCAATGAACAGTTCTTGTGCTAACGTTCTTCCAGAGGCAGTTTCGGAACTTGGTAGTGAGTGTTGCAACCGAGGACAGACAATTTTTATGCACTTCAGCACTCGCCGGTCCCATTCTGTGAGCTTATGTGCCCCACCACTTTGCAGCTGAGCCGTTGTTGCTCCTAGACGTTTCCACTTCACAACAGGAGTACTTACAGTTGACCGGTGCAGATCTAGAAGGGCAGAAATTTGACAAACTGACTTGTTGGAAAGGTGGCATCCTGTGACGGTGCCACGTTGAAAGTAACTGAGCTCTTCAGTAAGGTCATTCTGCCAATGTTTGTCTAGGGAGATGGTGTGGCTGTGTGCTCGACTTTATACACCTGTCAGCAACAGGTGTGGCTGAAATAGCCAAATCCACTAATTTGAAGGGGTGTCCACATACTTTTGTATATATAGTGTAGATTTGGTTGTTCTATACAAGTACAAGTATGGCCTTTCTTATACAGTAAATAGAGTGTATTCTTATTGAAATTCATATGACAAAATTGAAGGTAAAGTGGTATGATTGTGGTGATCTCTCTCTCAGGACCTGTCTGATCTCCAGTGTGAGGTGTGTGTCCTGGTGTTCTCTGTGACGGACAGGCGGAGTTTCCACCGCACCGCCCAACTCCGCCTCCTCCTCAGGGAGATGCAACCGCAAACTCCCATCATCCTCGTGGGCAACAAGAGCGACCTGGTCCGTTCACGTGAGGTCAGCACTCAAGGTGAGGCAGCTTGGCCCTCTCTTTGTTACAGGACTGCGATAGAATGATGTCCCCCATTGTCTCTGCAACCTTAAGATGCTTTGTATAACCTGCACTGTCCTAGCGGATACCTTTCCCTAAAGATTATCTCTCCCTATAACTTCCCCTTTGCTCCCGCACATTGGCTAACCGGGCTATCTGCATTGTGTCCCACCACCCGCTAACCCCTCTTTTTACGCTATTGCTACTCTCTGTTCATCATAAATGCATAGTCACTTTAACCATACCTACATGTACATACTGCCTCAATAAGCCTGACTAACCGGTGTCTGTATATAGCCTTGCTACTGTTATTTTCAAATGTATTTTTACTGTTGTTTTGTATCTTTACTTACCTACACACACACATACCTTTTTTCACACTATTGGTTAGAGCCTGTAAGTAAGCATTTCACTGTAAGGTGAAATGCTACACCTGTTGTATTCGGCGCACGTGACAAATAAACTTTGATTTGATTTGACCTTTCCCTATAGATTATCTCTACCTATTCCTTTCCCTAAAGATTATCTCTCCCTATACCTTTCCCTAAAGATTATCTCTCCCTATAGATGCGCACTCCTCTCATTGCCTTATTCCTGCCTGCCATCTCCACCCTGCGTGTTGTCAGGTTGAGTTCTGTACTGTATCTCTGCAGGGTACTGCTGTGGGGGGAGAATTACAGGAATACAGACGGAAAGTGGCACAGCGTTTCAGCTGCAGTGCAGTGTGGGAGTATGGGGGGAGGGGATGTGCATGCTGAGAACTGTGCATGAGATACTGAGAACACACACCCTATTCATCTAAACGTACATATCAACTGAGGATATGGCTGTGTGGTGTGTTCAGAAGACCAGCCTGAGCTCGGCTGTTTGGTTCCCTCAACCTGTAAAACACAAAACTTTTGTTCTTTCAAACTTTCTCAATTTCATCCCCACCCTTCTCTGTGTGATAAGTGTTTCTCCAGAATGCAGCTCTTCAGACCTAGACGTTTTTGGATTCAGTGTTATGTAATCGCAGAGCCAAGAGCCTTTGTCTGAGTAAGCCTGAGGCAGAGAGTAAGGCATTCTGATTAATTGCTTTTCACAGGCATCGGTTGAAATTTCCCTCAGGAGAAAAAAACAACATTTACCATACCTCTCTTCCTCTCTTCCACTCTAATAACAAACACAGATTTAATTAGGACCAATTAGGGCAATTGCTTCTCACCGTCTTTCATCATCTGGCGTCTCATTCCCGGGATCTCTGTCTTGCACTCTATATTTTATTGTCAGGCGGTGGGTAACTGGTGCAGTGAATCAGGCGCAGGAGAGCAGAAATGAGTGTACAAGGTATTTAATTCCACAACAGCACCAGTATACAGACAATACTCAAGGTGCGGAGAAATACCGGTCACTCGAAAATAACGGGTGTATATACATAACCCGGCAAACATAACCAGCCGACAAGTACCGACATGAACAATCAATAAACACGCACACTAACATGTGGGAAACAGAGGGTTAAATAATGAACATGTAATTGAGAAATAGATACCAGGTGTGTAGAAAACAAAGACAAAACAAATGGAAAATAAAAAGTGGATCGGCGATGGCTAGAACACCGGTGACGTCGAACACCGCCCGAACAAGGAGAGGGACCGACTTCGGCGGAAGTCGTGACATCTATATGTGCTATATACTTCTTTTTAAGAAATGCTTTCAATGTGTGTGTATTTGTCCTGGGAATACTAGTCTGTAATGACACAATAAATCCACAGAGGCAGGGATATTGATATTGTAGTGTATCTGATGTCAACCAGAGAGGAGCTAGGCTGAGTCACAGGACAATGACATAATAAGAGGTGCTTTATCATGTAACTAATATGAATGAACCTGTGACACCAGCACATCACTGTGTACCCACCCAAAATGTTCTCATCCAAAATGTGTTTACCACTGACAACTGTGCTTATGGGTGTCTTTCTTTTTCCCTCATCATCGTCATCATCGTCTCACTTTTTCTCTCTCTCTTCTCTCAGAGGCCCTCACCAGCGCTTCTCTGTTTGACTGTCTATATGTAGAGATGTCAGCTTCTCTGGATCACCGCACGGCAGAGCTCCTGGAGTATGCTGTGAGGTTAGCCAGGGGCCTCAGCCCGGTGCCTCCAGGGGCCTGTGGGCACGACATGGCTGGCGGCCGGGAGAGCATCACCCACCGTGCCAAGCGTTTCCTCACTAGCCTGGTCCCACGCTACCCCCGCGAGAGGGAACGAGAGGGGGGCAAGTTCTTTAGACAAAAGTCCCGGTCCTGCCATGACCTGGGTGCCCTGTGATCAGGGATGATGGAAGGGATAGAAAGAGAGAGGGTTGGCTAGAAGAGAGAGAGGGGTGGCTAGAAAGAGAGAGGGGTGGCCAGAAAGAGAGAGGGGTTGCCAGAAAGAGAGACGGGTGGCTAGAAAGAGAGGGGTGGCTAGAAAGAGAGCAAGAGGGAAATAAGATGTAAGTAATCGCAAAATAGAGATGATTCGAAGAGGTAAATTATGGTGACGAGAAAAGTGAGTGTCAATGTGTGAGTGTAAAAGTGAGTGATGGGAAGAGGACACAGTTGTGGGGGATGACACATGCATAAAAGCAGAGAAGAGCAGGAAGAGAGAATTGCATTAAAGAAGAGATGGATGTATCTGGGTTTATTTGTGTAAAAATGTTGTACTAGAGAACCATAGGTGATAGATAGAAAAACATTCATTAGCTAAACACCTGTAAATACAACACAAAGCATCATACTGTAGTGGCGGAATTGATTATCCACCTCTATTCCCATGTGATTTCATTGAGGATCAAATAAAATAGTTATAGAAGTCATGAGAAAGGAAGGTGACTCTTTTTATCTATGTATTTGTCTCTGTGTGTTCTGTTACAGTTGAGAGACTTTATAGTGCAGAAACTTCCCTGAATGCTCTTCGCATTGTAGAGATACAGGTAACTGCCTAAATAAAGGAAACACTTGAGTAAATGAGGGGTACAAAGTATATTGAAAGCAGCTGCTTCCACACGTATGGTTCCTGAGTTAATTAAGCGATTAACATTCCATTATGCTTAGGGTCTTGTATAAAAATGTCCAGTTGCAGATTATTTTGGCTACCATAGCTAGAAGGAGATTTTAGTGACTTTGAAAGAGGGGCCTCAAATGAGTATGGGGCTTTAAAGGGTGTTTGTGTGTGTCTCTGTCACCAGATCTCAACCCATTGAACACTTATAGGATATTCTGGAGCGACGCCAGAGACAGCGTTTTCCACCACCATTAACAAAATACCAAATTATGGAATTTCTCGTGTAAGAATCCCTCCAGTGGAGTTCCATACACTTGTAGAATCTATGTCAAGACACATTGCAGCTGCATTGAAGCTGTTCTGGTGCCCTATTTAATGCCTTATCACACTTTCTGTTGGGGTTTTCTTTCTTTTGGCAGTTACCCGTAGGTTTCCAGGACATGTGCAATAGGGCAGTCGAAGTAGCAGCCCTGATATTACATAGTTTTGATTATTTTCGTGAGCTCTTCACTTGCTTTTTTGAGTATACAGACAATCTTGTATCCATGGGGATACAGAGAAGGGGTAGAGAAAGGGCCAGAGAGAGAGACTGAACTTAGAGAGGGCATAAGAGATAAGGAGGGAGGGGATGGAGAATGCAGCCAGGATTTATTGTATGTAGAGTTATCGTTGCCAGGTTACTGTTGTCAAGGAGACCTATAATCTTTGTGCCATATACATTTGTGTTCAACATTTTCCCATACAAAATTGGGGTACACTTCAAGGGGAGTGAATGAGATTTCCGAATGTGTTTATGTTTATTGTTGAGAAGAGGACTCTGTCAGATATCAGTATCCCACAACATCACTCTACCACCCTTTACTCCACTCTCCTTTCACTCCCACTCACACCCACACTATTGAAGAGCAAGCATTGAAACAGAGTATATAATCATGGGTCATCATATCATTTTCATGGACCTCATCAAAGAGAAGTGGAGAACACTGCTGTAATCAGGGAGAAACAGAATTGGAACCCCCCTTTAAATGGTGGCATGAAATAATATTTTCACTGTAACTCATTCCCCTGGATCCAAACCCCTGGCTGGGAGCAGTGGGGGTGGATAATGGAAACTGGCAATAGTGGAGTAAAAGTAAAGATACCTTAATAGAAAATGACTCCAGTTAAAGTTAAAGTCACCCAGTAAAATACTACTTGAGAAAAAGTCTAAAAGTATTTGGTTTTAAATATACTTAAGTATCAAAAATAAATGTAATTGCAAAAATATACTTAAGTATCAAAAGTAAAAGTACAATTATTAAAAATACATTTAAAAAAAGAGTTGTTTATTAAGGATAGCCAGGGGCAAGCTCCGATACTCAGACATAATCTACAAACGAAGCATTTGTGTTTAGTGAATCTGCCAAATCAGAGGCAGTAGGAATGACCAAGGATGTTTTCTTGTTAAGTGCATGAATGGGATCATTTTCCTGTCCCGCTAAGCATTCAAAATGTAATGATTACTTTTGGGTGTCAGGAAAAATGTATAGAGTATAAAACGTACATTATTTTCTTTAGGAATGTAGTGAAGTAAAAATAAAAGTGGTAAAAAATCAATAAAAATGAATAGTAAGGTAAAGTACAGATACCCCCAAAAATGACTTAAGTAGTACTTTAAAGTATTTTTACTTTTGTACTTTACATTAGATGGAACATAGGCAGATAACACACTGAACCAGCATACTGTTTTGTATACTGTTTTGTCTTAAAATGGTACCATTTTAACTCAAGACTAATGTAAATTAAAAACAACCACTGCAGATATGTTGTGTGATGAAGCTGGCCGATACATAACAAGGTTTCTAATCAAAGTGTGGAACAGTCCAAATTGGAGATCAAAACAATTACATTACTCCACAAACAAGCTCTTAAGGCCCTGAATTCATACTGTCCAGTCTCAATTTACCCTGTAGGTTATTGTAGGACCATAGGCCTTAAAAGCAAAACACTGGTTTTCCAATGTTTGTGCATCGATGTGAGATTTTGAGAAATAGCCTATCCTGTGAACGTGTCTGAAAGCGGCTACATTTCATAAAAGGCGGAGGCTTCTGAAGAATGGCCAGACACCAGTGCTGTAACCTTCTTGTAGTTAGTGAGGTCCAGCCTACACTCTGGTGTAAGACACAATGGTGGGTGAGACCCATTAGTAATAAAAGAGCACATAATAAACTGTGAAGATTGAATATGTAATGTGGAAGCAGCAGCATGCATATGCAATACATTACATTGCCAAAGTCTATCATAGGAAGGTGGCTTGTACAAGTATTTTCTTAATTTAATATGAGAAACAATTTCGAAAAAGACAGTTTGTCATCTAATCATTGTAGAAGCTGCAAGCCACCGCTGAGTCACCAAGCAAGAAATTCAGTCACTTGACAAAGTCACTGCCCAACTGCCAACTAATCTGAAAATAACTGTCTAGATGTCATAAACATTACTGTCAACTCAGATAAATGCCACATTTCAATCACATCGAATAATATAAAGTGGTTGCCACTTACAAATGTGTTTTTGTCATAAACGGACCACTCCACGGTAACAACTGAAGTCAGTTAAATATTTAAGTAATAATGCCCTTGAAGCCGGTGTTTGGAATGGATTTGGTCTGTAGCAAAATTTGAAATTGTGTTTTTTACATTGGATAAAAGCAGAGACACAGAGTTACAAAATTGTAAATCATATACTGCATTTGAGGAACAATGGGGAAGTATTTCTGCTTTGAAAGTTGATAAACTTGTAACCTCACTTTTGAGAAAATGGCCTTTGAATGTTTTGGTACCTACTAGCGTGCTCTTCTTCGTACTTTGTACTTCCGGCGCCGACAGAGATGGCCGCCTCGCTTCGCGTTCCTAGGAAACTATGCAGTTTTTTGTTTTTTTACGTGTTATTTCTTACACTAGTACCCCAGGTCATCTTAGGTTTCATTACATACAGCCGAGAAGAACTACTGAATATAAGATCAGCGTCAACTCACCATCAGTACGACCAAGAATATGTTTTTCGCGATGCGGATCCTGTGTTCTGCCTTACAACCAGTGTAACGGAGTGGATTACATGCAGCGACCCGAAAAAACGACTCAGAAAAAGAGGGAAACGAAGCGGTCTTCTGGTCAGACTCCGGAGACGGGCACACCGTGCACCACTCCCTAGCATTCTTCTCGCCAATATCCAGTCTCTTGACAACAAGGTTGATGAAATCCGAGCAAGGGTAGCATTCCAGAGGGACATCAGAGACTGCAACGTTCTCTGCTTCACGGAAACATGGCTAACTGGAGAGACGCAATCCGAGCGGTGCAGCCAGCGGGTTTCTCCACGCATCGCGCGGACAGAAACGAACATCTTTCTGGTAAGAAGAGGGGCGGGGGCGTATGCCTTATGACTAACGTGACATGGTGTGATGACAGAAACATACAGGAACTCAAATCCTTCTGTTCACCTGATTTAGAATTCCTCACAATCAAATGTAGACCGCATTATCTACCAAGAGAATTCTCTTCGATTATAATCACAGCCGTATATATCCCCCCAAGCAGACACATCGATGGCTCTGAACGAACTTTATTTAACTCTCTGCAAACTGGAAACGATTTATCCGGAGGCTGCATTCATTGTAGCTGGGGATTTTAACAAGGCTAATCTGAAAACAAGACTCCCTAAATTTTATCAGCATATCAATTGCGCAACCAGGGGTGGAAAGACCCTGGATCATTGTTACTCTAACTTCCGCGACGCATATAAGGCCCTGCCCCGCCCCCTTTCGGAAAAGCTGACCACGACTCCATTTTGTTGATCCCTGCCTACAGACAGAAACTAAAACAAGAGGCTCCCACGCTGAGGTCTGTCCAACGCTGGTCCAACCAAGCTGACTCCACACTCCAAGACTGCTTCCATCACGTGGACTGGGAGATGTTTCGTATTGCGTCAGACAACAACATTGACGAATACGCTGATTCGGTGTGCGAGTTCATTAGAACGTGCGTTGAAGATGTCGTTCCCATAGCAACGATTAAAACATTCCCTAACCAGAAACCTTGGATTGATGGCAGCATTCGTGTGAAACTGAAGGCACGAACCACTGCTTTTAATCAGGGCAAGGTGTCTGGTAACATGGCTGAATACAAACAGTGCAGCTATTCCCTCCGCAAGGCTATCAAACAAGCTAAGCGCCAGTACAGAGACAAAGTAGAATCTCAATTCAACGGCTCAGACACAAGAGGCATGTGGCAGGGTCTACAGTCAATCACGGACTACAGGAAGAAACCCAGCCCAGTCACGGACCAGGATGTCTTGCTCCCAGGCAGACTAAATAACTTTTTGCCCGCTTTGAGGACAATACAGTGCCACTGACACGGCCTGCAACGAAAACATGCGGTCTCTCCTTCACTGCAGCCGAAGTGAGTAAGACATTTAAACGTGTTAACCCTCGCAAGGCTGCAGGCCCAGACGGCATCCCCAGCCGCGCCCTCAGAGCATGCGCAGACCAGCTGGCCGGTGTGTTTACGGACATATTCAATCAATCCCTATACCAGTCTGCTGTTCCCACATGCTTCAAGAGGGCCACCATTGTTCCTGTTCCCAAGAAAGCTAAGGTAACTGAGCTAAACGACTACCGCCCGTAGCACTCACATCCGTCATCATGAAGTGCTTTGAGAGATTAGTCAAGGACCATATCACCTCCACCCTACCTGACACCCTAGACCCACTCCAATTTGCTTACCGCCCAAATAGGTCCACAGACGATGCAATCTCAACCACACTGCACACTGCCCTAACCCATCTGGACAAGAGGAATACCTATGTGAGAATGCTGTTCATCGACTACAGCTCGGCATTCAACACCATAGTACCCTCCAAGCTCGTCATCAAGCTCGAGACCCTGGGTCTCGACCCCGCCCTGTGCAACTGGGTTCTGGACTTCCTGACGGGCCGCCCCCAGGTGGTGAGGGTAGGCAACAACATCTCCTCCCAGCTGATCCTCAACACTGGGGCCCCACAAGGGTGCGTTCTGAGCCCTCTCCTGTACTCCCTGTTCACCCACGACTGCGTGGCCATGCACGCCTCCAACTCAATCATCAAGTTTGCGGACGACACAACAGTGGTAGGCTTGATTACCAACAACGACGAGACGGCCTACAGGGAGGAGGTGAGGGCCCTCGGAGTGTGGTGTCAGGAAAATAACCTCACACTCAACGTCAACAAAACTAAGGAGATGATTGTGGACTTCAGGAAACAGCAGAGGGAACACCCCCATCCACATCGATGGAACAGTAGTGGAGAGGGTAGCAAGTTTTAAGTTCCTCGGCATACACATCACAGACAAACTGAATTGGTCCACTCACACAGACAGCATCGTGAGGAAGGCGCAGCAGCGCCTCTTCAACCTCAGGAGGCTGAAGAAATTCGGCTTGTCACCAAAAGCACTCACAAACTTCTACAGATGCACAATCGAGAGCATCCTGGCGGGCTGTATCACCGCCTGGTATGGCAACTGCACCGCCCTCAACCGTAAGGCTCTCTAGAGGGTAGTGAGGTCTGCACAACGCATCACCGGGGGCAAACTACCTGTCCTCCAGGACACCTACACCACCCGATGCTACAGGAAGGCCATAAAGATCATCAAGGACATCAACCACCCGAGCCACTGCCTGTTCACCCCGCTGTCATCCAGAAGGCGAGGTCAGTACAGGTGCATCAAAGCTGGGACCGAGAGACTGAAAAACAGCTTCTATCTCAAGGCCATCAGACTGTTAAACAGCCACCACTAACATTGAGTGGCTACTGCCAACACACTGTCAATGACACTGACTCTACTCCAGCCACTTTAATAATGGGAATTGATGGGAAATGATGTAAATATATCACTAGCCACTTTAAACAATGCTACCTTATATAATGTTACTTACCCTACATTATTCATCTCATATGCATACGTAGATACTGTACTCTATATCATCGACTGCATCCTTATGTAATACATGTATCACTAGCCACTTTAACTATGCCACTTGGTTTACATACTCATCTCATATGTATATACTGTACTCGATATCATCTACTGTATCTTGCCTATGCTGCTCTGTACCATCACTCATTCATATATCCTTATGTACATATTCTTTATCCCCTTACACTGTGTATAAGACAGTAGTTTTTTTTGGAATTGGTAGTTAGATTACTTGTTCGTTATTACTGCATTGTCGGAACTAGAAGCACAAGCATTTCGCTACACTCGCATTAACATCTGCTAACCATGTGTATGTGACAAATAAAATTTGATTTGATTTGATTTGATTTGATTCTTTGTCTACACCCATTCAGCATCGTTCACACCCTCTTAAGCTTTAGCCGCCACCCAAACTCTGACCATTTTACTTACCCTAGCAGAGCTGGTTAGGCTGTTCATGTTATCCAGAGCTTTGGTGAATGTAACTGTGCTGCTGGCTGTAACTATAAATACATAGGTGTCTGGCAAGACTGTAAACTCTCCTTCCAGACTCACATTAAGCATCTCCAATCCAAAGTTAAATCTAGAATCAGCTTCCTATTTCGCAACAAAGCCTCCTTCACTCATGCTGCCAAACATACCCTCGTAAAACTGACTATCCTACCGATCCTTAACTTCGGCGATGCAATTTACAAAATAGCCTCCAACACTCTACTCAATTTCCCTCAGCTATGTTTAGACTGTTGTTGTTCATGTTTTGCTGTGTTCTAGTGTACTATGGTATATATTGCTTTCTTATTCTTGACACTTCTCCCAGTCATATTTAAGGTTAGAACTACCTTTCTAAGTGTTCTGATACTTTTAGCTTGGAGTTGTATTTTTATGATAACATAGCTACAGTATTTCACTTTTTAATGTGTATATTATTGCTTACTAGGTGTGTCCAATCAATTTTGTAACCACTCCCTCTTCAAATTACATCTAATTGGAAAAGCTGTTTAAAAGAGGACATTGTATTATTTCGTTGTACTCCCTGACGAAGGCCATACAGCCGAAACGCGTCGGATTTTTAAAACCTTGTGTCTATTGAACATGCCTTACAAATAAAGGCATTTTAATTAATTATATGAAGAGTGCCTTGGTCCTCCTTTCTTTTTGATGACCAATTCACCCCTTTTACCAAAGAGCACCTTCTGTCTACCAAATTGTATTATTGTGTACCTTAGTAGCGCTTCCCTTTCTCCTCTTTCTACACTCTACTCAGCAGATTGGATGCAGTCTATCACAGTGCCATCCGTTTTATCACCAAAGCCCCATATACTACCCACCACTGCGACCTGTATGCTCTCGTTGGCTGGTCCTCGCTACATATTCGGTGCCAAACCCACTGGCTCCAGGTCATCTATAACTCTTTGCTAGGTAAAGCTCCGCCTTATCTCAGCTCAATGGTCACCATAGCAACACCCACCCGTAGCATGCGCTCCAGCAGGTATATTTCACTGGTTATCCCCAAAGCCAACACCTCCTTTGGCCGCCTTTCCTTCCAGTTCTCTGCTGCCAATGACTGGAACGAATTGCAAAAATCGCTGAAGTTGGAGACATATCTCCCTCACTGACTTTAAGCGTCAGCTGTGTCAGAGCAGCTTACCGATCGCTGCAGCTGTACACAGCCCATCTGTAAATAGCTCATCCAACCAACTATCTACCTCATCCCCATATTTGTTTTTGTTTTTCTGCTCTTCTGCACACCAGTATTTCTACTTGCACATCCTCATCTGCACATATATCACTCCAGTGTAAATTGCTAAATTGGAATTACTTCGCCACTATTGGCCTATTTATTGCCTTACCTCCTTACTTAATTTTGCACACACTGTATACAGATTTTTCTATAGTGTTATTGGCTGTATGTTTGTTTATCCCATGTGTAACTCTGTGTTGTTGTTTTTGTTGCACTTCTTTGCTTTATCTTGGCCAGGTTGCAGTTGTAAATGAGAACTTGTTCTCAACTGGCCTACCTGGTTAAATAAAGATGAAATAAAAAATAAAAATAAAATAACAAGTGCGCTGAGAGTCGGGAAGAAAGTTCAAGGAGTGAGTGTTATAATAAATAAATGCAACTAAATAGAAAACAAGAAACACAAACAACGCATAGACATGACACTGTAACAGAAACAATAATGCCTGGGGAAGGAACCAAATGGAGTGACATTTATAGGGAAGATAATCAGGGAGGTGATGGAGTCCAGGTGAGTCTGATGACGCGAGGTTCGCGTAACGATGGTGACAAGTGTGCTCCATAACGAGCAGCCTGGTGACCTAGAGGCCGGAGAGGGAGCACATGTGACATTACCCTCTCCCCAATTAGCGGCTCCAGCCGCAGTACGCCGACCAAAATGACGATCCCGGGGATCAGTAGCGGACCGGTCACCTCTGCTGAGGCGCGGGAAACCTGTCAATCTGGCTGAGACGCAGGAGCATGGCGACCTAGAGTGCCCGAGAGAGAGCATACCTGACGATACCCCCTCCCCGGCACACTCGGCTCCAGCCGCGGGACGCCAACCAAAGGGACGATCCCGGGGGTCAGGAGTGGACCGGTCACCCCTGCTGATGCGCAGACCAGCTGAGGCAGGGGAGCTTGGCAATCTGGTTGAGACATGAGTGACTGTAGCGGCTCCCGGACCTGAGGTCTTTCCCACTGACACAAAAAAAACACTCTGTGTGCTTCCCTTTGGTGAGGTGTGTGTGCCATAACAAGCAGCCTGGTGACCTAGAGGCCAGAGAGTGAGCACATGTGACATTGCCAACAATTGAATCACGTTTTTTTGCCAACGTTTACTGACACCAGCCATATTCAACGGGTGTTGAGCGTTTGTAAATTCATCAGTTATTCTGCGCTCTGGCACACTCAGACGAGAGTGCTCTGAAAAACGGAGTAGATCGCCAGACTGAATTTACGAATGCACCCGAAATTGTTACTTGCATAGTGGAGTCTTTTGTTAAGATATGTAGCTAGCTAGCTATCTAAAAAATGAACAATTATCCCAACTCATGACGATACTACCCGGCATGATATTGGCACGGGTGTTGCTAGGCCCGAGACGAAGTAGAGGTCCGGCAAACTGTGCCAATATATCCTCCAAACACGGGCTTCGAGTCATTATCACTTTTATACAACGTGTACCAACAAATTAAAATAATGAGTGACATTTTCATTAAAAACTTTACATTATTGATGAATTTATTCATGCTATTTCATCTTTCCACAGATATAGTCCCGACACAAATCTAGGGTTGCTACCCAAGCCGGCTGGTGGTTCATTCTATCCGTTGGGTTGCCAGAGACGCGACCTAGTCATTCAGTCTTTTTGTTTTGTATCTATGGACACGACCCAGACGTTCGTTCTAAATGTTCCATTGCCATAGTGGCTGGCAACATTCTTATCCCTTGCTTGCTAGCTAACCAACTATGGCTAACTTACTGGAAAGACTGCAAACTAGCTGCACTTTGCTGTTTCATTTGACACTTTTTCAATTGACATTTCTTTGTATACAGTGCCTCCGGAAAGTATTCAGAACCCTTGACATTTTGTTATGTTACAGCCTTACTGTAACGCCCTGACCTTAGAGATCCTTATTATTCTCTATGTTTGGTTAGGTCAGGGTGTGACTCGGGTGGGAAAGTCTATGTTTTCTATTTCTTTGTTTTTGGCCATGTGTGGTTCCCAATCAGAGGCAGCTGTCTATCATTGTCTCTGATTGGGGATAACATATAAGTTGTCATTTTCCTTTTGGGTTTTGTGGGATCTTGTTTTGTGTTTAGTGTCTGTACCTGACAGAACTGTGCAATTTCGTTTTCGCGTTTGTTATTTTTCTTTGAATGTTTTTTAATAAATTATCATGAACACTTTCCACGCTGCGCTTTGGTCCACTCCTTTCGACGAGAGCCGTTACACTTACTCTAAATCGGATCTTTTTTTTTAAATGTCTTCTTCAATTTACACACAATACACCTTAATGACAAAGCAAAAACAAGTTTTTAGAAATGTTTGCTAATTTATACAAATCATTTTTTTGAAAAATTCAGACCCTTTACTCCGCACTTTCTTGAAGCACCTTTGGCAGCGATTACAGCATCGAGTCTTCTTGGGTATGATGCGACAAGCTTGGCACAGCTGTATTTGGGGAGTTTCTCCCATTCTTCTTTGCAGATGCTCTCAAACTCTGTAAGGTTGGATGGGGAGCGTTGGTGCCAGGTTTCCTCCAGACGTGACGCTTGGCATTCAGGCCAAAGAGTTCAATCTTGGTTTCATTAGACCAGAGAATCTTGTTTTTCAAGGTCTGAGAGTGTTTAGGTGCGTTTTTGCAAACTCCAAGAGGGCTGTCATCTGCCTTTTATTGAAGAGTGGCTTCTGTCTGACCACTTTACCATAAAGGCCTAATTGGTGGAGTGCTGCAGAGATGGTTGTCCTTCTAGAAGATTCTCCCATCTCCACAGAGGAACTCTGGAGCCATGTCAGGGTGACCATCGGGTTCTTGGTCACCACCTCTTGGTGGTTCCAAGCTTTTTCAATTTAAGAACGATGGAGGCCACTGTGTTCTTGGGGACTTCAATGCTGCAGAAATTTGTTGGTACCCTTCCCCAGATCTGTGCATTGACACAATCCTGTCTCGGAGCTCTACGGACAATTCCTTCGACCTCATGGCTTGGTTTTTGCTCTGACATGCAATGTCATCTGTGGGACCTTTTATAGACAGTTGTGTGCGTTTCAAAATAATGTCCAATCAATTGAATTTACCACAGGTGGACTCCGATCAAGTTGTAGAAACAGGATGCACCTGAGCTCAACTTCAAGTCTCATAGCAAAAGGTCTGAATACCTATGTAAATTAGGTATTTCTGTTTTTAATTTTTTATACATTTGCAAAAATGTCTAACAACCTGTTTTTGCTTTGTCTTTATGGGCTATTGTGTGTAGATTGCTGAGGTACATTTTAAATTTATAAAAATGACTCCTTCCCGAAGGCACTGTATATCCATAAAAATTATGCCAGCTGTTTCATGATTTCAACTGGCTGAGAAACGCTGCCTGCCTGTCTTGCCTGTCTTGTTGCAAATGTCGGAGAGACAGACAGAAAGGTTTATACAAATCTCCCCTGTTGAAAGCTAAATGTATGTTGTGTATGTTTTGTCATACCCGTGGTATATGGTCTCATAAACCAGAGCTTTCAGCCAATCATCATTCAGGGCTTTAACAACTCAGTTTATTAAGGGAAATAATGCACACTCTAGAATGACCTTCAAGCCAATCAGAAATGAGTATTCAACAATGCCATGGTATAAGAATATGCAATCCTAATGTACAGGACTCAGCGTAAATTTCGGAAACTTTGTCAACAACTTGTTTTTCATGACAGAGTCACATGATGAAGGACAGCAGATTATTTCATCCGTATCAGGACCTTTCAGGACTGCTGGTGCAACCTCCCACTGAGCAGACATCAACTGAGAAATCATGGTCACCATCAGTGGTGTAAAGTACTTAAGTAAAAATACTTCAAAGTAATACTTAAGTAGTTTTTTTTTGTATCTGTACTTTATTTGACTATTTATATTTTTGACAAGTTTTACATTTACTTCACTACATTCCTAAATAAAATAATTTTCTTTTTACTCCATACATTTTCCCTGACACCCAAAAGTACTCGTTACATTTTGAATGCTTAGCAGGACAGGAAAAGGGTCCAATTCAGGAGAACATCCCTGGTCCACCCTACTGTCTCTGATCTGGCGGGCTCACTAAACACACATGCTTTGTTTGTAAATTATGTCTGAGTGTTGGAGTGTGCCCCTGGCTTTCCGTAAATAAATAAAAACAAGGAAATGGCGCCATCTGGTTTGCTTAATGTAGGAAATTTGAAATTATATATATTAAGTATATTTAAGCAATTGCATTTACTTTTGATACTTAAGTATATTTAAAATCAAATACTTTTAGACTTTTGCTGAAGTAGTATTTTACTGGGTGACTTTCACTTTTACTTGAATAATTTTCTTTTAAGGTATCTTTACTTTTACTCGCATATGACAATTAGGTACTTATCCCACCATTAGTCACCATATCAGCTGCAGCTTTACCAGACAGACCAAATCCTAGTGCCTTGGCCCTTGTTCAAGCTGACAGACCAGAAGGCAGTGGTTGGTTTTTCAGCGGGCCATACGTCAGAATTCGGGCCAACAGCCTTGTCTCTCAGAAACAGAGTAAAGGAGGAAAGTGATTCATATAAGCGTAGGGATATTGCCATGTCTTCCCATTGTCCTATCATCCAGATGTCTTCTCTCTATTCATCTTCTCGCCCCACTCTCCCTTTCTATATACAGTTGAAGTCGGAAGTTTACATACACTTATGTTGGAGTCATTAAAACTCGTTTTTCAACCACTCCACAAATTTCTTGTTAACAAACTATAGTTTTGGCAAGTCGGTTAGGACATCTACTTGGTGCATGACACAAGTCATTTTTCCAACAATTGTTTACAAACAGATTATTTCACTTATAATTCACTGTATCACAATTCCAGTGGGTCAGAAGTTTACATACACTAAGTTGACTGTGCCTTTAAACAGCTTCCAGAAAATGATGTCATGACTTTAGAAGCTTCTGCTAATTTACATAATTTCAGTCAATTGGAGGTGTACCTGTGGATGTATTTCAAGGCCTCCCTTCAAACTCAGTGCCTTTTCGCTTGACATCATAGGAAAATCAAAATAAATCAGCCAAGACCTCAGAAAAAAAAATGTAGGTACCACATTCATCTGTACAAACAATAGTACGTAAGTATAAACACCATGGGACCACGCAGCTGCCATACCGCTCAGGAAGGTGACGCGTTCTGTCTCCTAGAGATGAACGTACTTTGATGCAAAAAGTGCAAATCAGTCCCAGAACAACAGCAAAGGACCTTGTGAAGATGCTGGAGGAAACAGGTACAAAAGTATCTATATCCACAGTAAAAAGAGTCCTATATCCACATAACCTGAAAGGCCGCTCA
The DNA here is from genome assembly GCF_018296145.1 of Oncorhynchus tshawytscha. NCBI lineage: Eukaryota > Metazoa > Chordata > Actinopteri > Salmoniformes > Salmonidae > Oncorhynchus > Oncorhynchus tshawytscha. The sequence goes on along the minus strand of NC_056429.1, from coordinate 30,573,584 downwards.
GCAAGGAAGAAGCTACTGCTTCAAAACTGCCATAAAAAAGCCAGACTACGGTTTGCAACTGCACATGGGGACAAAGATTGTACTTTTTGGAGAAATGTCCTCTGGTCTGATGAAACAAAAATACAACTGTTTGGCCATAATGACCATCATTATGTTTGGAGGAAAAAGGGGGAGGCTTGCAAGCCGAAGAACACCATTCCAACCACCGGGGGTGGCAGCATCATGTTGTGCGGGTGCTTTGCTGCAGGAGGGACTGGTGCACTTCACAAAATAGATGGCATCATGAGGAAAGAAAATGATGTGGATATATTGAAGGAACATCACAAGACATCAGTCAGGAAGTTACAGCTTGGTCACAAATTGGTCTTCCAAATGGACAATGACCCCAAACATACTTCCAAAGTTGTGGAAAAATGGCTTAAGGACAACAAAGTCAAGGTATTGGAGTGGCCATCACAAAGCCCTGACCTCAATCCTATAGAAATTGTGTGGGCAGAACTGCAAAAGCATGTCTCGCACATAAGGAGGCCTACAAACCTGACTCAGTTACACCAGCGCTGTCAGGAGGAATGGGCCAAAATTCCACCCAAATTATTGTGGGAAGCTTGTGGAAGGCTACCCGAAACGTTTGACCCAAGTTAAACAATTTAAAGGCACTGCTACCAAAAACTAATTGAGTGTATGTAAACTTCTGACCCACTGGGAATGTGATGAAAGAAATAAAAGCTGAAATAAATCCTTCTCTCTACTATTATACTGACATTTCACATTCTTGACATGAAGTGGTGATCCTAACAGTCCTAAGACAGGGACCTTTTACTAGGATTAAATGTCAGGAATTGTGAAAAACTGAGTTTAAATGTATTTGGCTAAGGTGTATGTAAACTTCTGACTTCAACTGTATCTGCTTTTTATACTTGCCTACACTGGTTTAAGTGTCAGTTCACAGATCACAAGAATCAAATAACTCACATTTCTTTTGTGTACTTGTAAAGGGAATTGTATTTTGTGCATCTTATCGTTGGTGTCATAAAACAGTCATTGGTTCCTGCCTGTGTCTGGTCAAGATATGGGAGGCGGAAGGCATCATGGCCCCTTCCGGAGGACGATCTGGCAGAACGCCCATAATATGTTCTTTAAGTTAAGATATGAGACGGAGCCAGTCCCATGTAGGAACCAATCCAATGAATCATGTTTATGCAGGTTTAGGTAGCCGTATATAAGGCTCCATGCAAGTAACGCCGTTTTAGAGCTCACTTCAGACCACTACTTTATGCATCTAAGTTTGACTGTGAACTTTCCAGCTTACTGACAATAAAGAGTGACCCGGTGAAGGTCTGCAAGGGAGACACCGGTGCTGCATTCCCTAGTGCGGGTATTCCCAAACTAGGGTACGCGCAATGCCGTCGGGGGTACGCCAAATAAAAATGTGATTTTTTTATATTTTTTGACTGTCTTCACATTTTCAAAAAGTCCATTTATATTTTCCAACGGGGCTATACATTTCAGTGAGGTTTTTTTCTCACCTGAGTAGCCTCATTTCACTGCCAAAAATAAAATGAAACCTTCTAGTGTTCAGTGAAATAACAACACATTGTCAAAAATACAGGTAGCCTAGTCAAATAATTAATATTCAATCACATTAACCGTTACTCTCTCGCAGGAATTCCACTAATGGTTTGTATGTAGCCAAATGTAGCTGCTGCTCATTCCGTTTGCTCAAAAATGGTTAAAAAAAGTAAGGCCCACGTCCACAGACACATACCAGCTCTACTGGTAGTACTGCTACTACCAGCAGTACTACACCTGCACCTGTCGACTACACAAGTTGTTCTGCTTCCAGGAGCCCATCCAATGCTAACATCAGTAATTCTACATTTGTTGTTAGCCCAGCTAGCATGTAAACTGACATTTGTGAATCTGATGCAGCCGAAGAGCTATTGCCCCCTTACCCGGGAAAGCATTGAATAACAGACAGGGACGTTGGACCTAAGTCCTCCACAATGGTAGGGGGCTTGCCTGTCCTAGCCACTTGTTAGCTCACCATATAAGACGCTTCTATCCCCTTCTTATTACTGGTATATGTTGCTTTGATATATGTCTTACTGCTCGAAAGTCGTCTTAATTCTCGCTCAATAAACTCCTGTGGCTTATTTTTCAAATTGGCATGTTTTGTTTCAACAATTACTGCTTCGCATCCAAGCCAGTGAATTCTATGCATTACAGCTGGATGAGTCAACAGACGTGGCGGGCCTGGCACAGCTCCTGGTATATGTCTGCTACGTTTATGGGTTGTCAATTAAGGAAGACATCCTCTTCTGCGAACCACTGGAAACCAGGACAACAGGAGAGGATATTTTTTAAGTACTGGACAGCTTTGTGACATCAAATTGACTTTGGTGGTCAAGATGTGTTGTTATCTGTACTGATGGAGCAAAAGCCATGACAGGGAGACATAGTGGAGTGGTAACGCGTGGGCAAGCAGTTGCTCCTGACACCACTTCGGTACACTGCAGCATCCACCGAGAGGCTCTTGCTGCCAAAGGAATGCCTGATAGCTTGAAATACATTTTAGACACTGAGGTGGAAAAGGTTAACTTTGTTAATTAAAGCAAGGCCCCTGAACTCTTGTGTATTTTCTGCACTATGCAATGATATGGGCAGCGACCATGTAACGCTTTTACAACATACAAAAGTGTGCTGGTTATCAAGGGGCAAAGTATTGACATGTTTTTTTTTAAATTGAGATTTTTTTTAAATTAAAGTTTCCTTTACTGACCATAGTTTTCACTTGTCTGACCACTTACATGATGATGAGTTTCTCACATGACTGGCCTATCTGGGTGATGTTTTCTCTCAACTGAATGATCTGAATCTAGGATTACAGGGACTCTGCAACTATATTCAATGTGTGGGACAAAATTGAGACTATGATTAAGAAGTTGGAGCTCTTCTCTGCCTGCATTAACAAGGACAACACACAAGTCTTTCCATCATTGTATGATTGTGTGAGTGCAAATGAACTCAAGCTTACGGACAATGTCAAATGTGACATAGCGAAGGACCTGAGTGAGTTGGGTGCGCAATTACGCAGGTACTTTCCCGAAACGGATGACACAAACAACTGGATTCGTTATCCCATTCATGCCCTGCCTCCAGTCAACTTACCGATATCTGAACAAGAGAGAGCCTCAACGAAATTGAAACAAGCAGTTCTGTGAAAATTTAATTTAATCAGAAGCCACTGCCAGATTTCTGGAGACACTGATGCCCTTTGCAACCATGTACCTATGTGAGAGTGGATTCTCGGCCCTCACTTGCATGAAAACTAAATACAGGCACAGACTGTGTGTGGAAAATGATTTAAGACTGAGACTCTCTCCAATACAACCCAACAGTTAAAATTTATTTCAATAAATCTAATTTATTTATAAAGCCCTTCTTACATACACTGATGTCACAAAGTGCTGTACAGAAACCCAGCCTAAAACCCCAAACAGTAAGCAATACAGGTGTCGAAGCACGGTGGCTAGGAAAAACTCCCTAGAAAGGCCAGAACCTAAGAAGAAACCTAGAGAGGAACCAGGCTATGAGGGGTGGCCAGTCCTCTTCTGGCTGTGCCGGGTGGAGATTATAAACCTAGAGAGGAACCAGGCTATGAGGGGTGGCCAGTCCTCTTCTGGCTGTGCCGGGTGGAGATTATAAACCTAGAGAGGAACCAGGCTATGAGGGGTGGCCAGTCCTCTTCTGGCTGTGCCGGGTGGAGATTATAAACCTAGAGAGGAACCAGGCTATGAGGGGTGGCCAGTCCTCTTCTGGCTGTGCCGGGTGGAGATTATAAACCTAGAGAGGAACCAGGCTATGAGGGGTGGCCAGTCCTCTTCTGGCTGTGCCGGGTGGAGATTATAACAGAAAATTGCCAAGATTTTCAGGACACCGGATAAGACAGGAGAAATACTCCAGACATAACAGACTGACCCTAGCCCCCCGACACATAAACTATTGCAGCATAAATACTGGAGGCTGAGACAGGAGGGGTCGGGAGACACGGTGGCCCCGTCTGACGATACCCCTGGACAGGGCCGAACAGACAGGATATGTGCATCCTTTTATGTGCATCCTTTCAAGCAGACCGTTCTCATTAACCTGTGGTGAGTTATTCACAATTTTCGATGAACAAATAAAGTTTTACATGTAAGGTGGCTAAATAAAGTGCAAAATTATTGATTATAATTATATTATTATTTGTGTCCTGGTCCTATAAGAGCTCTTTGTCACTTCCCACGAGCCGGGTTGTGACAAAAACTCACACTCATTCTTATGTTTAATAAATGTATCATATAGTGTGTGTGTGACAGGCTTACAATGATGGCAAAAAAACAACATTTGAGAGTGTGCTGACCCTGATGCTAGAGGGGGTACGCAGCTGGAGGTTGAATGTTTGAAGGTGTACGTACGGGGGCTATAAAAAGTTTGGGAACCATTGCCCTAGTGGGAAAGCATAAAGGAAATTCCCTGTTTGACCAAACACGACGTGGACCCGCCCAGACCAGACTTTACCTGAAAATGCCTGATCCGCGAACCTCTGAGGGACATGTCTTCTGAATTTCAGTAAGTCAATTTAAATTAATCTGTAAAAATAATGTAAGCAAATAACGCACAAAAATGCACCCATAGTCTTATAGAGAGAAGGCTATTCACTAGTTTTATGAGAAGACTAGAGCGAGGACGTAACCGTACCATGAAAAGCCCCGCTGACAGCTGTCTGTAGGCATTTATAAGAAATGTCTACGTGGTGTGGCAGACCAGGGGGTTTGGTCAAGACGTTTACACAGATCAGACACGGACAGAGCGGGATTAGCTCGGTTTCAACTGTGTTTATTTAAATAACAAACAAAAGATACCGTGATACCATCTTCCGGGCTGTATCCTGGGGGAACCAAACTGAGCTCCCTCCGTTATCCCTGTGACTGAGCACGACTATACGGGAGGAACCTCTCTTCCCCCTATCAGCCACTTCAAATCAAATCAAATCAAATTTTATTTGTCACATACACATGGTTAGCAGATGTTAATGCGAGTGTAGCGAAATGCTTGTGCTTCTAGTTCCGACAATGCAGTAATAACGAACAAGTAATCTAACTAACAATTCCAAAAAAACTGTCTCATACACAGTGTAAGGGGATAAAGAATATGTACATAAGGGTATATGAATGAGTGATGGTACAGAGCAGCATAGGCAAGATACAGTAGATGATATCGAGTACAGTATATACATATGAGATGAGTATGTAAACCAAGTGGCGTAGTTAAAGTGGCTAGTGATACAAGTATTACATAAGGATGCAGTCGATGATATAGAGTACAGTATCTACGTATGCATATGAGATGAATAATGTAGGGTAAGTAACATTATATAAGGTAGCATTGTTTAAAGTGGCTAGTGATATATTTACATCATTTCCCATCAATTCCCATGATTAAAGTGGCTGGAGTAGACTTGATTACTCATCTAGCACAATCAGCCCCAATTACTCCTGGCAGGAGAGCCATAGAGACCTGGCATGTCCAGCAGAGGGAGCCATCGCCTTGAGATGTAGACTCAGTCTGTCACCAGGCTGAGTCCGCCACAGTGGACTGCAGCCACAACAAACAACACAAGTTATTTTTGAATATGGGTTGTTATTTATATGTATAGCAGTGTACATATGGTGCATAGCAAGTAATGACAAGATAATTGTTGAAGATGCACATGGGGAAATGAAGAAGATTACCTAGTGTGTTTGAGAATAATACTAAGTGAATGTGGATGTGAAAGTTGTGTGATTGTGAGATATTACATATTAAGCTGATTGAAATTTGGATAATAAAAGGATTGAAATTATTACTATTAAGATTGGAATTTGGATAATAAGAGTGACATTTGGTTAAGATTGATTGGAATTTGAATATTAAACTGATTGAAATTTGATAATAAGATAATAAGAAATTGAGCTATAAATACATTTTTCGATCTGCAGCATTCTCTAGGGTTTTGTCCACCAATGCCCGTTGGATCTCCAGGTAGAGGATAACATGTCTCAGAGGATAACATGTCTCGATTAGTAACGAGGATAACATGTCTCTGAGGGTAGCATGACTTCAGATGACATGAGGATAACATGACTCATCAGTGGAGTTTGATGGTATAATGTTATTATGTAATTGGAGATATGAAAGGAGAAAGTTCTATTCCCAAATGTGCTGTTAAATAGAACAACTAGTGTAAATATCTAAACCCCTGTATGAACAGAACACTAGTCTAAAGGAGGAATTGATGAAGGAAAGAACAAATAGTGTATAAGAGGAATTTGACAAAGCAAGGTATGAGAGTATTTTGTACTTGACTAATTTACTGGAGATTAATGAGAGATTAGCTCCAGTGTGAAAGCTGTGGTTGTGAATGTAAGTGTTAATTTGAGAAACATTTCTAGAAGTTTTTTTAACACTTTAAATATGGGTAATGGAAATAGGAAGAGCAGGATGGACGATCCGAGCTGGGGACCAACGGGGTTTTGTAAAAAGATGGCTAATAAATTTGGTAGGGGGGTACTGAACCAAATAGAAGATTGGACAAAATGGACAGATGGAGATTTCCCAACTGACGGGACACTGAGCACTGATAAACTGGAGTCAGAAGGAAGTCAATTAGAGAGAAAAGAAAGACGAATGAAAATAAAACTAAGGACCGAATAACACTGAAGAAGGCACAGCTGATGTACTACTCTGGAAGACGAAGAGAACATCAATGAAATGGCGGTAACCATGGAAACCGAAGAGGCAGAGGAAGAGATAGAGTCCAAGGGGCCCCTGCTGGAGCTGACATGGGGAGAGACTGGAGCTGCTACAACTGTGGGAAGTTAGGGCATTTCTCAACAAACTGTCCTGAAGGAGGAGAAAAACAAAACGATTGGCCTAGCCCACCTGTTGGTGTACAGGTTGACAACCCATTTGGAAGAGGAGGAGGTCAAAGGGCCTACCAAACTTAGGATGAGGTGGAAACAGAAGAAGAAAACAATGATGAAGAACCAGAAGAAACCTGTTAAAAGTTCAAGTTGACCACCTTGTCAACCCAAAAGCCCCTGATTGACATTTAAGATAACAACCATAAAACTATATTTTTGGTGGACACTGGGGCCGCGGTCTCAGTGTTAAAAATGCCTGGTTCCTCCATCAAAGAAAACAATGCGCACAGTTGGAGCTTCTGGAATTCCCTCTGAAGAATGTTTGACCTTACCCCTAGATGTGGAGTGGGGTGAGGGGAAATGGAGACACCGAATGCTATATTCATCTACCTGCCCGGTAAATATGATGTGTAAAATTAATTTAAATCTGTTGCATGTACTGAAGAAGGATTGTTATTGGGATTGGGAGAAAATGGAATATTCCCGTACCTAATTAACTGTTCCTATGCCTGGCACTTGAATGATCAGCATGTTGAGGGACAGCTGAGAGAGCAATTCCCCTCTTCCCCATTGCATGCTAACTGGGAAGTGTCTGAACACCTACATTGTACTGCTGCTGTTCCCTCATTCAAAAGAGACCCTGAATACCAACAGAGATTGTTAAACAAAAAAAAGAAAGTTGAGAAATCCATGAATGGGATATACAGAGGGGTAGACTTCGCAGCAGCTGGAGTGGTATTGACAGAGTCTGTATGAAGTCCCTGGCTCTGTTCCCCATCGTAGCTTATCAAAAGCTCATGGAAAGCAATGGAAAGATGTGGGTGTTTGGGTGAAGACAGTGATGGAAGCAACTGATTGGGTGGCTTGGGAAGGAGAAGGAAAGTGGTCAGCTTCAACAGCTACTTTCTATTCCTCATTCTGGGCTATTGCAATGACATGACCAAGAAAATAACCAACTCCCATTGAAACCATGCCTGTGGCATTATAAGATCATTCACACATTGATTGGCTAAAAGACATTACCTGAAGAACTGTGGGCAAAATTAAAGACTGACATTGGAAGCATTAAAGGAGCTGCGCCAGTTGTGGTCATTCCAAAAAGCACCCCGAATTCATAGTGCATTGGTTGAAAGAGGCGCTTTGATTCCCTGTCTGAAATTCACCCTGTAACACATCAATTTTACCTGTTAGTAAACCATCTGGTGATTATTGTGTTGTGCAAGACCTTAGACTAGTAAACGATGCTGTACATCCTAGAGCACCCCTGGTGCCAAACACTGTAACCATTTTATCCCAGGTGCTTCCAGGTAGTTATTTTTTGTGTGATTGTTTTGGCAAATGCTTTTTTCAGTATCCTGTAGCTGAAGAGTCAATGGAGTGGTTCTCGTTTACATTTCTTGGTAAAAAAAAGAAATGCCCCAGGGTAATGTTGAATCACCGGCCATCTATGTTGCCCCTGGTGGACGCATTTTGGTTCATTATGTCAATGATTTGTTGGTTTGCTCACAATCAGAGGAGAGTTCTCAAGAGGACACTCGAGCATTGTTGATTTTCTTAGCAGAAAATGGTCATAAAGTTTCCCCAAATAAAATGCAGTTATGCCCGGAGCTCTGTTAAATATTTAGGTCATGACATTACTTCTGAGGGTCGCGCCCTCTCCAAAGATAGATTACAGACAATTAAAGTTTTGCCTAAACCTGTTACTAAGCAGCACATGATGTCTTTGTTGGATGTGGCTGGTTACTGTCATCCATGGTTGAAAGACTATGCAAAGATAGTTTTTTATTTAACTAGGCAAGTCAGTTAAGAACAAATATTTACTTACAAAGACAGCCTAGGAACAATGGGTTAACTGCCTTGTTCAGGGGCAGAATGACAGATTGTTAACTTGTCAGCTTGGGGATTCAATCTAGCAACCTTTTGGTTATTGTCCCAATGCTCTAACCACTATAATAATATGCACGCCCAATTTTTCAGTTTTTGATTTGTTAAAAAAGTTTGAAATATCCGATAAATGTTGTTCCACTTCATAATTGTGTCCCACTTGTTGATTCTTCACAAAAAAATACAGTTTTATATCTTTATGTTTGAAGCCTGAAATGTGGCAAAAGGTCGTAAAGTTCACGGGGGCCGAATACTTTCGCAAGACACTGTAACTGTTAATGCCGACACCTATGGTACTTCAGTCTATAATGACATTATCCCTTTCAGAGGAGCTCCGAATGGAACCTATTGGTTGTGTGGAAAAATGGCTTACTACAGCATTCCCTCAAACTTGGGAGGTACGTGTACGGTTGGGTTTGTGGTGACAGCTATGAGAACCATTCCAAATGATGAGAGGGATCTGAAGGCTTTGTTTAAAGACTACAAACTCCCTGGAATGAAGAGCGATAAGAGATCCCTCACCGACATCACTCGCACTCTGGCACCTGCCTCCAAGTTCAAAGTAACATCTATCCTTGAACCCTAGACAAAGATTTCCAAGGCATCATTTTCCCCCAATCAATTGAGCGTGTAATTTGGGCTAAGATTAGCTTGCAGTTTTTTTATGAACACCCACGAGTCACCACTTAATTCTGGCGCATTATATATTTGAGGAAACATTAGTTTCATTAATAAAGGCTTAGAGTATGTGAATGTTGCTCATCCAATTGATATTCAGTGTAAAAAAAGAAAACCCCATCCATCTATGGTTTTAATACTTTATCAACATTGTATTATGTCCAACAGGATGTAATGTTGCTACATATTACCACATTTTCAAAATAATGTAATATTATTGTACTCGTAGAAAAAGTCTTAAAACAGACACCACAGTTTATATTAATCTCTTTATTACCTTTATTTAACTAGGCAAGCCTTATTAAGGGAATGATTAGAGGAATGTGCTGTAGCGCTGATTTTACAGTTAGTAAACTATCATGGTAAACATTTCATGAGACATGACACACAGCCAGGCAGGGACCCATGATAGTTCCCATCTTGGAGGCCTGGCAGGGTCTGGAATGGTACTGGGGCTCCTCACAAGCTGCAGGCCTGCAGCTTCTTGTCAGCCTGCTTCAGAGACACCCAGGTGTTGAGCATGGAGGCTCGCAGTTTGGACCACACCAGGTGGTCACTGAGCCCGAAGATCTGAGCAGCAAACTGGGCCGCAGCTTCTGGGGAGAGGACAGTGGAGCAGCCAAGACCTGCGGGAGAGGAGCTCACAGGGTTAAGGTAAACACACAGATACAATAAAACGGGAGAATTACCACACATTACTGAATACACACAGCAAGAAAGACCGCATGCAGGGATGTACTCACCGCTTGGCATGCGAAGGGATGACCAGATGTCCTGTGCCCCCCAGTTGGGGGTGATAGGAGGGCAGTTGATGACTGGGTAGACGGTGTTTCCTGACATCACTGGACCAAGGCCGTTGCTTCTGCCCGCCACAGCCACAAACACAGTTGGTACTCCGTCACCTGGGAAAATACTGCACATTAGCTCATCCATCCTAATATAATGTTTTATATTAGATAGCCACTATATTACACAGTTACTCCACATACCAAGCCATTATTTAAAACACTTTCAGAAAAAAATGGATACATCAGAATCTTCCACTCTCAATAAACATAATAAGCAAGCAATGGCTTTTACAATGCATGAACAATCTACGTAGAGGGGTAGCTATGTTTGTAGGGGTGCCCGGTAAGCTTAGGGCTAAAAGGCTAAGCTCAGCCCACCTTCATATTCAGCTTTGATGCGGAGAGTTTCATCTGGTCCTTTGTGTGCAGAGGTGACTCTGAGGTCACAGGGGATTCCGTAGGAGCCACAGGCCTTCCTGATCTTCTCACAGTGGGCCGTGTCAGAGATGGAGCCCATCAGAACCACCACTCTGCCACTGGCCTGGGGCTCCAGCAGCCGCTAGACAAAAACACATTGCCTGTTAGCCTCTACTGAATGCCTGGACTAACCTATTCCACTGCATGACATTTCAGATTAAAACAAACTTGGTCCATTTGACAGAAGTTGTGAAGGTCACAAATGGTTCACCTGAGAACCTGATAATGTCTAAGAGATGACACTGGATTGGAACACAATCAACAGACACAACCAGTTAATGTTAAACATTTTTTTTTACCCCTTTTTTTCTCCCCAATTTCGTGGTATCCAATTGGTAGTAGTTACAGTCTTGTCTCATTGCTGCAACTCCCATACCGACTCGGGAGAGGTGAAGGTCGAGAGGCATGCGTCCTCCGAAACACAACCCAACCTACTGCTTCTCGACACAACGCACATCCAACCCGGAAGCCAGACGCACCAATGTGTCGGAGGAAACACCGTACACCTGGTGACCTGGTCAGCATGCACTGCACCCGGCCCCGCCACAGGAGTCGCTAGTGAGCGATGAGACAAGGATATCCCTGTCGGCCAAACCCTCCCTAACCATGTCATATGTATATACTGTACTCGATACCATCTACTGTATCTTGCCTATGCCGCTCTGTACCATCACTCATTCATATATCTTTATGTACATATTCTTTATCCCCTTACACTTGTGTGTATAAGACAGTAGTTTTGGAATTGTTAGTTAGATTACTTGTTGGTTATTACTGCATTGTCGGAACTAGAAGCACAAGCATTTCACTACACTCGCATTAACATCTGCTAACCATGTGTATGTGACAAATAAAATTTGATTTGATTTGATAACCCGGACAACACTGGGCCAATTGTGCGTCACCCCATGGACCTCCCGGTCAGAGCCTGGGCTCGAACCCAGAATCTCTGGTGGCACAGCGACACAGTGCCTTAGACCACTGCGCCACCCGGGAGGCCACCAGTTAATGTTAAACTACCTGATTCTCTATCAGTATGGTATGTTGATTCAACACAAACACTAGTGCTTGTCCTCCTGATAACAGATACAGCTGGTCAGCTTAGGCTCTTTTAGGCTAGAGGGCAAAAGGGCACAGGAGTAGTGGGTTACACAAGGTTAGCTTACCTTCACGCTTTCAGAGACCCACTCAAAGTTCCTCTTCACCATCTGCATAGCTTCAGGAGTCACCTCCTTCAGGTCCCGGTACACCTGCAGAGAAGAGGAGAGCACACAGGTTTACACTTCAGCTAAATGTGGTGTAACTCAAAATCTGAGGTGGTTAAATAATGGCAACATTAGATTTTTTCCATAAAGGGATGGCAGGATGGGAGAATTGAACAGAGCAATGCGGGAGATCACCTCACCTGTTTGTCTTTCTGCTGACTCCGATCTCCCGCTGGCCACAGCCTCCAGGAGTCATTGTCAATCACGTCAGCAAGCACTATCTCTTTAGTGCTCACATTCACACCAAACTCAATCTGTCAACAACAAAAAAATACAAAAAAACATTCAAAAGCAATGTTTTACGGGAAGACATTAAATTCAAAATGCCCCAACATGACTTCCACATCTAGCTTGTAGCACTGTGCTACCCCCCATGACCAGCAGAGGGTGGTGCTGAGCTGCATACCTTCATGTCCACAAGGGTGCAGTTCTGGGTGGCCCAGGCCCTCTCCAGGACCTCAAAGATGGCCACAGTGCTGCGGTTCATGATGTCTACCTCACAGCGGCCAATGGTGAGCCCAGCCAGAGATAACTTAGTTTCCAGCAGCTGCTCCTCTGACCATTGAGGGTCATTGTTGGCATCGTCCTGGGACAAACACAAATGGTGACCAAGATAAGACATTGATGTAAATTGTAAAACACAGCAATATTTGTATGAAGGAGGATGAGTTGATGCACCTAACTTTCAATGTTGTCCCCTGAGCGGACAATGAATGTGTGCAAATCAAACTGGGAGATTGGATTACTGGAGAGGATATGTTTCTACTGGGCATGATTGGACAGAGAAATACACACACACCTTAAAGAACATTTCCATTTTCAGAGGGTAGAACCTGTAGCCCTCCTTGACCCCTGGGTTCCTCTTGAGAAAGGATCCGGTGGCCACCCTCCGACAGACCCACTCGATTGGAATCATCTCACAGCGGGCCGCCACGAACGCCTTCTCCGACTGCTGCCTCACAAAAGCTGTCTTAATGCCTGAGGGATAGGGACATCACAAGGTTTTACTCAGCCACTGATGATTAAATCAAATGCACTACTACTAAGGCCACGAAGCCAATTAACAGCCAGTCAGATATGCCATTGTCTTAGATGAAGGGGAGGAAAGAGGGCTAGAGTGGGACACATTCTGAGTTGCAACGAATTCATTTCCACAGTTAGGCTTACAACATTTATTTAAAAATAAACGCCAACATGGAGTTATTTCTGATCAAGTAGTGTTTATTAACAGACTACTGTGATTCCAATGTCAAACACAGGAATGTAACATGGCCTGGATACTCAGGACAGCTGGCCACTGTGCTCAGTTACAGACAGAACAATCCCTGATAATAGCTGTTTGATTGCATTCTAGCCTGCAAACGAATCCATTCATGAATTGTTGGCACACTTAAATGTCCCAGGACGATGTATATTTCTCACAGATCCAAGAAGCTTTCGATTTGATTACAAAAAAAATCGGATGTTCTCGACACTTGAAAGGATGAGAGGTATGGCATGGGCACATCTAAACAAAGTATCACAAGCACCCACACATGCATACATTGCCAAACTAATCATTACATTTACATGTCATTAGTATTTACTAACTTGCATAATTGATAACAGTGTAGCCTGACGACTCACCGGCCTCCTGCAGCAACTTGAAAACACAGCTCGTGGTTCTGTTTGCTATCGCGGCCTTGCCCTCCATCTGGTCCTTCCTCGCTGCATTCCCTGCTGTGATTTGGTCCTTCGACTGGACCAAAACATGGCCTGGCTCATCCGCGAGTTCGAAAATCTGCTTGGTCTTTCCCTCGTTTAGTTTCTGTCCCAGTTTCAGCTCTTCAAAACCAGAAAACAAAGAAACAGTGAGTAACCCCAAACATTGGTTAATCGATTTTTACGATAAACGCGTGTTTACAGTAGACATCTGATTGCATAATCATTTCAATTATCCATCTTCAAATTACTTGATGGGCCGTTTTGCAAATGAACAAACATAAGTAATGGGCCTACAAGTTGTACTTTGGTGGAAAACATACCTGATGGAGACGCCATGTTGGAAGACGATCTGCAACCCTGAAAAGTAAAGCAAGCAAAAATATTTTAAATCAAGTGTGGGAAATGTACACCCAAAATATCGTATTTATAATTTTCGCAACTTCACCCGCAACCCGTAGAAAAGTCAGCACAGAAAGAGGACTCTGCACTGAGCGAGTTCGTTGTGCATGGCCTGGTTCACTGGGTGGGCGGGGTTTATTGATTTAGACGCGGTCAAAGTAATGAAGGCCTCTCCACGTGGGGGGAAGTTATGCCTCATCACTACATATATCAGCGATACAATGGCTTATTTGTCTGAAAAGCCAAGTGTCGTTTTTTTGATTAGTATCTCTTGAATACTTTCAAATAAATCTCATTGCACCTTTATCACACACAAAAAAAAAACAGGGCGAATGATTGGAAATCTTGGACTAGCTGACATTATCAGGCAGTCATCAAATCTATATACTTTTTTTTTCATTTGTAAATTGTCGGCCTAGTACTTTCGCAATCTGCCACGGATGATTCCGTTTTGTCAGGGGCGGTCAACTCGAAGTAACGTTACATTTTAGCGAGTCAATTCAATAGGCTTCATAGCAAGCATCCCCATTTTGTAGCCCTGTACTAGGTTGAGCCCGTCTGTGTGTAGACGCTAACCAACAAGAGGAAGCATACTTTCCCGCTAGCTCTATTTTTAACACGTGGTCAGTGTGTAAAACGTGGAATTGCACTGCTGTGAGTGTGAAGTATACAAGCTGAGACGCACAGGGACCGAAGAATGAGCGAGTTCGAAGAATCTGGCATCGGAGAAGAGTGCGGAGTGTTTGGCTGTGTTGCAGCAGGGGAATGGCCAACACAACTAGAAGTTGCCAAAGTGTTAACTTTGGGTCTTGTAGCGCTACAGCACAGGTGAGTTGATGTTTTCTAGCTAGCACGTTTACATAGCGCCGTCAACTATTTTGTATACCCATCCGCTAAGCACAAATTCCGATTATCTTTCCCATAATTGATTATACACTTGCTTTATCAAACCCTCAACCTCATTGTGCAACTTTCACTGAGAAAATACATTGGAGGGAGCGGTCCATTTCTCAGAACAACACATGATGTGACGTCAAACTTTCTTGATCACTTCTTGCTAAATTGGACATTTTAAGTGTTACTTTGTTTCCCGTGAAAGTATGGACATCTCGTCCTTGGATTCCAGCCTAGCGCTGATACATTTCTCCAATGGAGACTCAACTCAATATCTTTCTTAAAGGTATTGTGTACCACGACTTTCAGACTCTTATTGTATACAACAGTCAACTGGTTACTGTGATGCTAAAACATACTTTTTCACATTCTGACGCCTACCTGTTTTTCTCGGAATGAGTCAGAGGCTGCCATGGAACAGACTGAGTTGATCTCTATAATAGGAATATATTGATCCTCCTCTTTGTACTGGAAGTCAATACTCTCAGCACAGCTGCCCCCAGTGTCATGCCTTTTCACAGGTCTATGTGTATCTATAAAACAAGGAATCAATAGGGTCAGTACATCAGAGATTGAGTTGAGGGGTTAAATGCCTTTACTCACTTTTTACTGTGTGCAGAAGTTTGTGACACGTGGGTTGTGTTCATATAGGCAGCCCAATTCTGATCTTTTTTCCACTAATGGGTCTTTTGACCAATTTGGATCTGATCAAATATCTGATGTGGTTGATCAAAAGACCAATTTATTGGAGAAAACAAATATCAGAATTGGGGCTGCCATGATGTACAAAAGAGCTATCTGGCGCAGATTCTTGACCTTGGTCCTCTCAAATTGATCGTGCTAATGTGCTCGAAGAATATTTCAAAATGTGTACAAAAGAATGTGATCTCTTCAGATTTTGATGACAGATTGTAATCTTGATTTGACTGAAAACACTGTTCTACTTTTCAACAGATGGGACACACATAAGCCATATTGCAGTTTTGTAAAGGCCAATGTTGTAGCCTTTTGTCAGCAGTTTCCTGACTCCTTACCAACCCACCCTCTCGTGATTTGATTAGGAGACTCCTTGGCAAGTCACTGGACTGACTCACCCAGTCACACTGTTCATCAATAGTCTGTTACTGAGCCTTTGGTCACGTGTGGATGTTAAAATTAGATAAGACATTCTCGTGATGTGACAAACGTAATTGTTGATGGAGGAGGTACAATTTAACCTTGATCCAATGCTTTCCTCTTCAGCCCTCTTTTTGCTGTCACGTCCTCTCTTTTATCCATCTCAGCATTGCCTGTAAGAAACCAATAGGCACATGACAAATCAGTGTTAATGCACAATATCAGAACCTCTCTTCCTCCACCAGGTTCTGCTGTCTCCGACTACCAGCTTTGGGGCTGATGAGGGTTAATTTTTAATCTGAGAAATTAGCTTGTTATAGGCTATAACATAGAGATGTGGGATATGTCTGAAGATGTAATGGCTTGTCTGTGATCTTTTATATGGTCACCACAAAATTATATTGAGTGACCTTCGGTTTATCTACAATTGCTATCTGAGTCACTTTTTATTTTTTTACCTGTGTATGCTCGTTTGTCCTCATTCCTGGGGATAACCTCATAACTTTGTGCTGTGTAAGAGTTAACTGGACGAGTCCTTTCTTCATGTCCCATTCTTGCAGTTGCTCTATCTGACGACATGAAAATGGCATCTTTGCCATCCTCGTACCCCATCATGGCCGCCCCAGCCAAAATGGCACCAGCCTCTGTTTGTTCCTCATATCTCATGGCAGGTCCACTATCCGACCTGGTCAAAATGGCATCCACCTCATCATAGAACCTCATAAGGTGGCGCGGGTCCGTGCCGTCAGCCCTTCCCCTCTGTAAGGAGCGGTACAGGTACTTGAGGTTCTTGTATTTGGTGTGACACTGCTTCCAGTCACGCTCTACCCCTTGCTGCAGTAGTCGGCAGGAGATCTGCACAAAGATGTCCCTCTTTCTGGTGGAGCTCTGCAGCTGCCTGCACACGCCCTCTTCAGACCACACCTGGATCAGTGCACGCACCTCCTGGTCACTCCAGTTCCGTCCTGTGTCGGACACCGTTACCACGTGGAACTGCTCGGCGCTAGACTGGTCCAGTGGTGATATGTGGGCCTCTATTAGGGTGGGAGACAGAATAGTGAGTGGGCAACGGGCATAGCTGTTAAATTTCAGAAGGCATTTCTGCTGTAGGTTATTTGATTACACATACCTAATTCCCTTTGATTTGGGTCTGTGTCCAGCTCATAATCGTCACTATTGTCATCTGAAAGATACATTTGTTCCAGGACTGTAAAAAGTAGAACTAAGACTAGGCAATGTACTCATTCAGTATCATCATTCATTAAAACCTCACCATCAATCTCAATGACCAGGTCTCCTGCAGGTGCTGTTGACTGTGTCTGACCTCCAAGAGTTTCCAGCCTCCCAGCTCCCTGGTCAACATCAGGTCCTCTCCTCTGCATATCATGGGTCCCATCCTTCCCATCAAGTCCCCTGTCCAGCAATATGGCCTCCAATTCGTCAAAGAATTTCATGTACCTTCCTGGGCCACTGCCGCTGCTGCCTGCAGCGGCCTGGGCGCTCTTGGCCATCTTGTACTCATACTTGAGGTTCTTATATTTTGTGCGGCATTGTTTCCAGTTGCGCACCACTCCGAAACCTCTTTGCATGCGGCGGGCCATCTCCTGGAAGATGGCCTTGTTGCGTAGCGTCCCTTTCAGACGCTGCCGGACGTGGCGGTCAGACCAGACGCACAGCAGAGCCCGCACCTCCTCATCTGTCCAGTGGCGGCCCCCCTCCGGGCCCACGCATTGGGCGTAGGGGAGAGCCCCATGAAGAATCTGACCCGGGACTCCTAAACGAACACACACATACGCTTACATTTTTAAAGGAATGTGAATCAAGGGATACTTTTTTGATATGGTCTGTTACAGATACTCAGTAATCATTTTTCTAGGCTACTGGTATGTGACTCCAGTTGTGTCCGAGTCAACATCTTGGTCACAAAGCAGCCTCTGAGGCTTCTTATTTAGATGAGGGATCATTTAAAGACTGCTAGTTAGACTACTGCTGCATATACTAAACAACTTAAGATTTGGTACTACATTTATTAGGCATAGTCTATGGTCCACTGTTTTTCTGACATTATCTTAACAATCCTTCACTCACAGCTAGTGTGTTGGGATGTCGCAGATCGTTTTATTTCATTGCTTCCTATAACCTACGCCAATTGCTATATACTCTAATTGTTTCAAAGTTTCCATATACAAATATTTTGTAAGCACTTGTATATTTCTCTCCCAATATAACACTGTTCCTGTAACTCCGAGTTACCTTCCTGCATTGTGACTAAGGAAGAGTGGGCCTCTTTCTCACTGGTCAGATCCTCCTCCTCTTCCACCAAGTCACTTGGGGTCATTTGGGTGTCCATCATGGCTGCTGCCCCCTGATTGTAGTTGTTGAATGTGCCTGGTGATTCAGCCTTCCTGGCTTGCAGTCCCAGCCTCCTGCACTGGGCTTGACACTCCCTCCAGTCCCGCAGCACGCTGAGCCCTCTCAGCTGCTCTGAGATGCATTCAAATGTGGCTCTGCTGCTGACGCCTGAATGCTGAGCTGCTCCCAGCTCCCCCCACACTGACAGAAGAGCCAGCACCTCCGCTTCCCCCCACTGTCCTGCTGCTCCTGTCTCCTCTACCTCTACCGTCTCTTCTTCACCTCTTCTTTGTCTCCCTGCTCCTCTCTCCATGTTTGAGCTGACCTGGAAACGCTTCTTTCTCTCCCAGCCCCCCTTCCTCTGCTGCCCGGTTCCCTAGGCAACCAGGCGTTTAAGCCTGAGAGGAACGCCCACGCAGCCTCACTACTGGCTTAAGCTTTGTGATGTGGGGGAGGGATGGACTGTAATCCGAGAAGCAGCTTGGCAAATCGTCTGCAGCGCAAGGCCACTCCATATAAGGAAACTCCACTGCAGATACACACAACCCCCATTTCCCCCCCCCCTACACCACTTCTCCTTCACCAAAACGGTTTAGTCTGCCCCAAGGCATTGTGCATGCATAAAAGCTGGCCTCAAACATGTTGCATCAAGCAAAGTCGAGTAGGTTTGGCTGTAAGAGATTTAAGGACCGCTGTGTCATTGTTGCAAGTGATTCCACCTCACTAAAACTGCCATTCAAGCAATCTATTTGTTTTTGTTTTACCTAGGGGTCAGGAAAGTGCTGGGATTGTCACAAGCAATGGAGTCAACCCACCAACGTACGACACCCTCAAGGTACAAATGTGTGACAAACAGAACCATTCAGTATGGAAACATGAAAGAGAAATGGCTACAATCCTAATCATTCTAGATTACAAAGATACTCAACTTGTCCTCTAATTTACACAACATCCCATCAGTTGCCTCAAACTAGGCATAATACTATCACCCCCCAAAAAAAAAACAACAACAAAACACATTTTTAAACCCTTCCATCTGTGGGAGTTTCAGTGCTATTAGTTAACTAAAATCTCAGAAGTACAAGGAGAGAACACTATAGAAATGAGACACTTGTAGCATAAAAACAGGCATGTGATATCATCACTTAAAGCTTTACTAATCACAGTTTGGCTACATTTTTATTTTTAATGCACAGGGTTTTAGGAGAGCAAAGTTCAGTGAGTGTGTACCCAAGATGTCCCTGTCTGCCTATGTGTTGTGATTAGCTACATCTCTTCCCAACTCAGGGAATGGGCTTAGTGAACAACGCCTTCCCACCTGAGAACCTTCTGAAGCTGCGCTACGGTAACCTGGGCATCGGGCACACACGCTACTCCACCACGGGCATCTCTGAGCTGCAGAACTGCCAGCCCTTTGTGGTGGACACACTGCACGGCAAGATCGCTGTGGCACACAACGGGGAGCTGGTCAACGCAGCCGCACTGCGTAAGAAGGTGGGTTGTGCTGTCATATCCACCGACCTTGTGTGTTTTTTGTTTTGTTTTAAAGGTACATTACTGTGTGTGTTATGTGTATGGCAGGTGATGCGTCACGGCGTGGGCCTGTCCACCAGCTCAGACAGTGAGCTCATCACCCAGCTGCTGGCTCTGACTCCACCCATGGAGGAGCTGGATGCCCCTGACTGGGTGGCCAGGTTGGTTCTAGAACCTTCTATTCTAATAATACCCCATCTCCTCTTTTACCTCCTGTGACACTCTTCTTCATCTTGATTGATTGTTTATTCTCGCCATTGCAGGATAAAGAACCTGATGCATGAGACCCCGACATCCTACTCGCTGCTGGTGATGTACACAGATGTGATCTATGCTATCCGTGACCCGTATGGAAACAGACCCCTCAGTATTGGGCGCCTTGTCCCCATTTCTAAACTCCACACTGCAGGTATTTTTGGTCCTTCCTTAGCGCTGCATGGTATTTTTGGATCTCTTGATTTGTGCATTATCTATGAGCAGGTTTACTAATCTATAATCAAATATATTGGCACCCTTGCACTAAGCAATGGAGCCGAGTGTTCTCTTTTCAAAACTGGTTGAATGGCAGGTAAGATAAATTACACATGAATGAGAATCACTTGCCTTCATTTGAATTTTGAATGATTTAGTTCAGGCCATTGTTCACTTTCAGTCAAAATCTAAATTTGGGGCGGCAGCGTAGCCTAGTGGTTAGAGCGTTGGACTAGTAACCGGAAGGTTGCGAGTTCAAACCCCCGAGCTGACAAGGTACAAATCTGTCGTTCTGCCCCTGAACAGGCAGTTAACCCACTGTTCCTAGGCCGTCATTGAAAATAAGAATGTGTTCTTAACTGACTTGCCTGGAACAGATAAAGGTAAAAAACAAAATAATAATATAGAATTTTTCTTTCTTGGTGCTGTGCAGTAGTAAATCAAGCAAATTCACATGTGAACACCATTTTTATTTTAAAATGTCTATTCATTTTAGAAGAAATGGTGAATTGTGCAAGGGTGCCACTGCCAATATATTTGACCACAACTGTATAAAGAGGTGGAAGTGGATGGATGATTGACAGGCCATACTCTGTCCACTGTCAGGTGCTGGCGAGGGGGAGACAGAGGGCTGGGTGGTGTCATCAGAGTCCTGCAGCTTCCAGTCCATCGGTGCCAAGTGAGTGCTCTCATCACCATGGTTACCGTTCTCTTATTGCCATGGCAATGTGTGGCTCACAAGCCTCTTTCTGCTCGGTCTGGTCCTCAGGTACTACAGAGAGGTGATGCCTGGAGAGATAGTCCAGATCTCCAAACACGGTGTGAAGTCCCTAAGCATCGTCCCTCGCCCCGAGGGAGACCTCCCTGCATTCTGCATCTTTGAATATGTCTACTTTGCCAGACCAGATTCCATATTTGAAGGTAGGCATATTTAGAAGTTGGCCTAGCTAATAACACTAAAACTGATTTAGTACTTAGTCGGTGAGAGTAGTGAATAGTTTGACTGGGAGATTACGGCACACAATGTGATTTTTTAAAAACATTTATTTAACTAGGCAGGTCAGTTAAAAAAACAATCATCTTATTTACAATGACGTCCTACCGGGGAACAATGCCTTGTTCAGGGGCAGAATGACAGATTTTCACCGTGTCAGCTCGGGGATGTGATCCAGCAACCTTTCGGTTACTGGCCCAATGCTCTAACCACTAGGCTTACCTGCCTTTGACCTGATGCCAGAGCACCTATAGTTTCCTCCTGGTGTTTCAGGTCAGATGGTGTACACGGTGAGGCAGCGCTGTGGACGTCAGCTGGCCGTTGAGGCCCCTACAGAGGCAGACGTGGTCAGCACTGTGCCCGAGTCTGCTACACCGGCTGCACTGGGATATGCTCAACAGGTGAGGCAGCAAAAACACACTGATCAGGTCTTCTGTCTGTGTTTTCCATGACCATTTTTCTCTATGTAGTCGCCTATAGGACGTTTTGATAAGGTGCATGTCTTGACTATTCTTTCATATTTTTTTATGCTGGGTATGTATGCATGTGCTCCTCTTGGGCTTCAGTCTGTACTATGCTGTTCCATCTCTGCAGTCGGGACTGCCGTACGTGGAGGTTCTGTGTAAGAATCGCTATGTTGGGAGAACGTTTATTCAACCAAACACACGCCTCAGGCAGTTGGGGGTGGCCAAGAAGTTTGGGGCACTGACAGACAACTTTACAGGCAAGCGAGTGGTGCTCGTTGATGACTCCATCGTCAGGGGCAACACTATCTCCCCCATAATAAAGCTCTTAAAGGAAGCAGGAGCCACAGAGGTGAGTGGCCCAGAGTTGGATTGTTATCAGACCTCTTTCTATCACTTATACTGCAGGTAATCTCTCCTTGTTATAATGGTTGAGTACTATACTAAGTTTGGTCTCACGTTGTCTGTAATGACCACTCATTTTGGTTGCTTACCTCCCTCCTATAGGTTCACATCCGTGTTGCCTCACCACCCATCAGGTTCCCATGCTACATGGGCATCAACATCCCCACAAAAGAGGAGCTCATCGCTAACAGGCCAGAGTTTGAGGACATTGCGGGCTACATTGGTGAGATTTGGAACGCTACAAAGTTCATGTTTTTGAGAGTAGTCCCCTCTAGATTCACATTTTGATCTGTGACTTGAGAAATAGTTTGCTAACACCAGTTGTGTGTGTGGCAAACTGATGTGTTCTGTAGGTGCAACCAGTGTGAGGTATCTGTCGGTTGAGGGCCTGTTATCAGCGGTGCAAGGAGGAATCCCCTCCCTCCAGGGGAAGGATGAGAGGATCAACACCAATGCCAGCAGGAGAGTGGGCCACTGCACCGCCTGCCTCACAGGCAAATACCCTGTGGAACTGGAGTGGTGACCGTTGACCACAACCCTCTCAACAAGTCAGACACAGCTGAAGCTGCCATAGATGACCACAACCAAACTGTTCTTGATCACACTACTGCTGTTTATTGTACTTAACCCTGAATCATTTGGGGGCATTAATGCTGCCATTCTGGCAACACAACTGTATGCATGTCAATGTATTACATTTGAATCCAGCCTTTTCATTCCACGTAAGATTACATTCTATTCTTACTGAAAAGCAACATTTTGTGGGGTGAAAGTAGCTGTGTTCCAACACCTTATTTCTATCCTCTCATAGGAGAGATGTTACAAGTTGCCTTATCAGCTGTAAGACGCACAAGACTAAACAATGTTTAGTGGAAACAACTTGCCTTCATTTCATATAGCCAAAAATCTTTCAATAGGAAAATACATATGCAGACCTGTTTAAAGTAGTTGAATCCTCTGTCTCCCTTATTTACATGAATCCTGTAAAGTACATTTCAGATTCTTTTCTATGTTGATCATAATGAGATTTTCCCTATTGTGATATGTAAGAAAATTAAAGTGATAAAATAAATCCATACAGCCCAAAAAATTTAAAACTTATTTTATTACAAAGTAATATAGTATGTATTTTATGCATCTATCCATTCAAAAAAACAGCTATTATCCCACGGGGGCATAAAAAGACCTTGTGGGAACACTGTTCATTGTAACAAATGAGTTAGCTTTTAAAACAGTTCTGATGTTCCAATTACTGATATAAAACAGCAACATATTTAACAGTCAGGCATATCATCTAGAGGTGCAGGCCTTTGTGGGCTGACATCATTTATACAGAAGCTGTCTCCTAGAGAAACTGGGGAAAGAAGGGAGGCTGGTTAACATAAGAAACAAAATGCATCTTCTATGAAAGATTAACGACAACACAGAACAGACTGAATAAGGTCATGGTTACCTTGGCGAACAGCCACATTGGCACTCTGCCTTGACAGGTGACTTTCCTGGGGGGAGAAATGGTCTCATCAGAACTGAATATATTCATTGCGGTGGTCAAAGTTCAGAATTGTATTTTCCAAGAAACAAAGCAAACGAACCTGGATGAATCCCAACAAATCTGTTGTATTTCGCTCTCTAAAACAGACAGGACAGCAATGTTACAAAATATAAGGAAACAAAATACTGGTATTCTGTATGTACATTGTTTCTGTGGAAGACCCTTACACAAGCAGGAGAGGGCTGATCAACATGCAGGCCAGACCAGGAGCCTGCAGCTTTCCTGACTGCTGCGTCTGAGTGGTGATGGGGGGTGTGGCGGATCTGAGACAGGCTGGCCCTATGCGGGCTCCAGGTGTGGGAGTCACAGGAGATGTCCCTCTGGGTGGAGGACAAGTGGCTGTCTAAGCGATTCTGGCACCTGATCATTTCTCTCCTCTGGCGGAGAGATCCTGGTGAGTACACGCAGGAGTTGTCTCTGAAGCGTTTGGACTCTGGGGAATGTTTCTGGACCAGCTCCCTGCGACGCTTCCTCATGACAGAGTGGTGAGGAGACAAGGCCAGGGCAGCCAGAGCAGAGGAGGAGGGGCCTCTGGTGGTCTCTGCTCTCCTCTCACACATGCGACAGGAGGGGACCGATTTGCCCTGACAGACAAGCTTGTGGTATTTTCCCTGACACACAAGCTTGTGGTAGAGCTTCTGGAAGTCCTCATCGATCTGCTTAGTGGAGTTCCTTAGACTGATGGATGGGGAGAATGAATCCAGGGAATAGTGTCGCTGGAGCTTTGGCTGAGCTGCCCCAGCAGTAGACTCCTGATGGGTGACTCGAGATGAGTGGACTTTCAGTTGGGAGGTACTGCAGGCGTCTAGGTGGTGGAGCTTCCTGGGTGACAGAGGACTCTGAAAAGAGGGGGAAAACACAGGGGAAGATCTGGGTTCCACCGTCACCATGTTTCTCTGATGATATCCAGCAACGCCTGATTTGAGGCTTCTATGGTCAGTGTTAGGAGATGCAGTCTGGCCTTCCCAGCTCAGCAGTCTGGCTCTGTAGGGACTTTGTGCTGCTGGGGAGCGGTAGACAGACCTCTCTGTGTCTGAAGACATGTCCATACTGACCACAGGGCGTACTGCTGTGAAAATCCTCTGACTGGGGACGGCACACCTCAGAGATGGGCTGCTCAACCCTCCTGCTGTGGAAGGGCCTTTAGATCTGTCAGGACTGAAGACGAGGGTAGTATACCTAACCCTGGTGGGTGGAGCAGAGGACATAGACACCGTGAAGGTTTGGTTTAGGGGGGCCTCATCTAGCTCAGGGTTCTCCTGTAGGGAGGAGGCTGCAGAGGGAGGAGCAGAGGGAGGAGCAGAGGGAGGGGCAGAGGGAGGGGCAGAGGGAGGGGAAGAGGGAGGGGAAGAGGGAGCAGAGGTGGCAGGACTGGAGCCTGCAGAGGAAGGACAAGAGGAGAAGTCCATCAGTGGAAAAGGGCGAGACGGTTGTCCGTTTCCTGAATTTGTCCGCTTCCTGGGTGACTGCCTCTCTGCTGGCCACTTCTGGAGGATGACCTTGGTCTGTGGAGGAGGATGGGTGCCGTTTGTCCTTTTGAGGTTATACTTTGGACTCTTGGGGTTACTCACATTCAGTGTGGTGTTCTGAGATGTTGGGAGGATGGATTGGCTAATGTTGAGGTCAGGTTTTCTGTGAGCTGGTCTCAGGGTGCTGTTGAAGGTGCGGTTGAGGTTTCTGTTAGATGACCACCTGAGTCTGTGGTACCTCCTTAGCACCCCTACAGCCGCGTTGGACACATGTTGGCGCCTCCAGGCCTCTCCTATCTGACTGAGCATGCTGGGATACAGCTCCTGTAGAGTGCTCCGTTGACCGCTCAGAGAGCGCTCCAGCTCCCCATCCTGCTCCTCTGGTGCCCCCCATAGGTTACTTCTAGTCTCATTCACCTTGGAATTGTCCACCCCTGTTGGAGGCGATATAAATCCAATTTATTCATCAGAAATGTCAAGAACAAAAAAAAGTGCTGCAGTTGTATTTCATAAGTCACTGGGGTTTATGTTGAAATAATTAACGTACAGTGGCTGTTCTCGATAGCCTGATGCATAACAGAATCGTTACTGGGGGCAGTGACAGCACTCGTGTCTACAGAACCCTCATCGACACAATCACTGCTGGCATCATACTGGTGGTATGAGATGTCCATCTGTTGGAAACCATGAGAAGTACAGTAAGATTTATTTTCCCATGGGGTTTTGTTATGTGTATTTAAATCTTATTCTTGACAAACGCCACTATTATAACATTGCATTTTAGCTACACTGCTTATATATTTATATACTGGATTCTTGACATATCTGGATTACTGTTACGGTGCCACTTGGGTTAATTGACTGATTCGGACATTAAGATTGTATATGTATTGATTATTCGCATACTTGTTGACCTTTTACTACATTGTTAGGAGCTAATAACATAAGCATTTTGTGGCACTCGCTATAACATCTGCAAAACGGTGTACGCGACCAACAACTTTGATTTTATGCTATAGTAATGTGAACTGTTAACATCTGGTTGGACTCTAGTCTCCAAACAGACAGATCTGTTCTACCCACAATCAGTTTTCTGTGTGTGTAGGTCATTACTCCATAGATTTTTATATATTACCTTTATTTAACCAGGCAAGTCAGTTAAGAACAAATTCTTATTTTCAATGACGGCCTAGGAACAGTGGGTTAACTGCCTGGCTACCTAGGCTAACCTGCCGCCCCAGATTGGGAGAACTCCAATTAGAATAAGTAAAAGCAATTTACCTTGAAGTCTCCAGTGGTGTCATGTGGCCTGTGTATTTCAGAAATATCTGAAATAACAAAACATAACTTGAATATAGATTTCGATCAATTGAACAAGTGCACATCTCACAGAGAAACAACATGTTGTAGTTCCCTACCTCCTAGTGACAGCTCTGCCAGGACAGCATCACTCTAAAGAGAAGTTGGATAAGAGGTGTGATCCAGAAAGAGATTCTTCAGAAAAATGTAAAGTCAACATAAACAGAAAATGTACAAAGTGGATGTAAAATAATTAGCCACAGATAATTTACAAACCTTTGACAATTCCAGCTTTGACAGCACCAACTCTGACTTGAACATGCAACGGCTCACATCTCCTCCATCCAATGACAGGATACATGAAAAAAACAACAAGAAAACATCAAGGCATGGAGCCAATTCTTCCGAGTCCAGATGGTTTACCCATCAACATAAAGCTGGCTACTTGTTGTTGACAAGACTAAACAATTATTCTTCAAACACTGAAGATCCACAGTGACACCATAAACTGACTTTTGTTTACCTTGGGGAGTTATGTCCTCCAGGTTCACCTCAGTCCCATCATCATGCAGCTTTGAATACTGTTGAGTCAGAAAGAGTAAATACAGGCACATTTGGATGTTTCCCTATAGGGGGGAGGTCAGAGACCTGGCCGTGTGGTGCCAGGATAACAACCTCTCCCTCAATGTGATCAAGACGAAGGACTACAGTCGTGAAGAGGGCACGACAAAGCCTATTCCCCCTCAGGAGACTGAAATGATTTGGCATGGGTCCTCAGATCCTTAAAAGGCTCTACAGCTGCACCATCGAGGGCATCACTGCCTGGTATGGCAATGGCTTGGCCTCCGACCGCAAGGCACTACAGAGGGTAGTGCGTACGGTCCAGTACATCACTGGGGCCAAGTTTCCTGCCATCCAGGATCTCTATACCAGGCGTGAAGAGGAAGGCCCTGAAAATTGTCCAAGACTCCAGCCACCCCACCCATAGACTGTTCTCTCTGGTACCGCCAAGTCTAGGTCCAAAAGGCTTCTTAACAGCTTCTACCCACAAGCCATAAGACTCCTGAACAGCTAATCAAATGGCTACCCAGACTATTTGCATTGTTGCCCCCTCGCTTCTACACTGCTGCTACTCTCTGTTCATCATCTATGCATAGTCACTAACTCTACCTACATGTACATATTACCTCGACTAACCTGTGCATCGTTATGTTATTTTACTGCTGCTCTTTAATTATTTGTTGTTATTTTTTACTCATCCATTTGTATTTGTTTACATACTTAACTCTTATTTTTCTTAAAACTGCATTGTTGGTTATTAAGGGCTTGTAAGTAAACATTTCACTAAGGTCTAAACCTGTTGTATTCGGAGCATGTGACAAATACAATTTGATTTGGTACATGCTTGGTAGTCCTGAGTGCCATTGATGAGGGGTGTGCATTGTTGGAGCATTTCGTCCCGTGGCCATAAGGGGGATTGGCGAGAAAGACTAGCTACTACCAAAGTGAGTCGCTACATACGTTTTGAAAACTGCATCTGCTCTGCTACTACTAGTTAGTTGGCTAACACCAAAAGAGGGTGTCTTTTCTAACTATGATCATCATACAAAATCGTCAGAAGAATACGGTCTACAAAATAAGCAAACTTCTAGTTACAGTCACGGCTCACGGCAGTTACAAGTTAGCCAACGTTAGCTAAACTAACGTTCCCTAACGTTAACTAGCTACCAGTCCATTTCCACCTACCTTCTGAACGATTCTCTCCAGATGATCAGTGTAAATCTTGACATTGTTCTGAAATTGATTTTTTACGAAGTCGTCCATGTTGTCAGTCTTTATCAATCAAAACACTAAAACGAAAAAAATGTATTCCCCTCATTTGTTTGCTTCTCTCCGGGTCAAGGGCTCTGACTAGCGGAATACAGCTTCGATCGGAAGTCGTTTTTTTGTAGCAGGTTAGGATAATTCATGTGGTAGGTTCGGAGACAGGTTTAGGTTTTATGGTTAGCTAAATTGATCTCCTAACCTGATGCAAAAAGTCCCTTCCGGTCGTAGCTGTACTCCATCTAGTCACGAAAATATTTTTAAATTTCCCGCGACAAAATACTGAACTATGATTGGATGTTTCACAATGTGACACGTTTTTTTCTACATGGTGTGATGTCATCTTCATGCGACAAAACATCGACCAGCCAACAACAAAATCAGTAGTTCTGTAAAGTAACTATGTAACATGAATTTGATAGTGAATAGCCATACTTTAGATTTTATTTTCCGTATTCACCCGGAGATGGCATCGAAAACACTACAAGACATGGTGCTCGCAGCTTCCTCTTTGCATAGTGGCAAAATAGCTGTCACATTTGACAAGGGAATAACAGAAGGAGGTCCCATGTTGCTTTATTACCACGAACTTGTTGCTCTTGGAAATGAATTAACACTTTTTCTACAGATACAGTGTGTGCAAAATACAAGAGCAATTGCATTATATTGTCAGCCAGATATCAACCTTCCTGTGTGGATTCTGGGGTAAGTTTATTATTGGAAATCAAAGCAATTGTCTATTTATACAATAGATGATCTGGAACAGCACCATCCAATTAGCCCAAATTAGATCCATCTCTATGGCAAGATATTATTCACTGCTCTCTTTTTAATGGTGTGCAGATAGCTAATGACTCTCAATGGGGGTTGATCCATTTGATCAGCTGTTGCATACCATAGATTAGTATTACCCAAGTCTACTGTAAGTTCTCGGCTTGGACTACTGTAAACACAGCTCTCAAGGGGATTCTCTTTCTGTCAGCATCCTCCAGTTACCTGCTGCATATGTACCACTGGACCCAGATGCCCCAGCACTCTTGTCTGCCCGTGTCATGAAGCAGTGTGGGCTGAAGTACTGTGTTCTACAGAGTGACCTGTTGCAGGTAAGAGTAGACTTCACAGAGCATTATGAGAGTGGTTTATATTACAACTGTGGCTTACAATTATGATTATTTGCTGACAGGTTTCACCTTCTGACTATTTGACTCTATCTTTCTCTCTCTTTCCCTAGCAATTCCAGATGGCATTTTCCAACCTCATGTCTATAGAGGTGTGTGCAGTGTGGTCTGCTCACAACCTAACCCTCGTACTAGTACAGCACAGACCAACTGCAGCCCGTAAAGAGGAGCCGAATGCTGACCTTTTTACTCCTGCTGCAGTTCCAGAGAGTGCCAGCCAGGGGGCACTGGCATATATATTACACACATCTGGAACCACAGGGCTTCCCAAGACCGTGAGAGTACCACATAAGTGTATAGTGCCCAATATACTGCACCTCCGGTATGTCCCTTTGGTTGGATTGGTGTAATGCATGTATTCCTGTATATCAATGTCCAGATTACTGGTTGCATTGAATGTTAAGAATGTCATTAAATGTTGTTTGTTAAACAGCATTCTGTCTATCTCTTCAGATCTCTGTTTCAGATGACACCAGATGATGTGGTGTTCCTGGCCTCTCCCCTGACTTTTGACCCTTCAGTGGTGGAGATATTTTTGGCGTTGTCATCAGGGGCACGTCTCCTCATCGTCCCCACTGCGATTAAGAGAATGCCCAACAGACTGGCTCATGTGCTGTTTAAGAAACACAAAACGACCGTCTTACAGGTAACTATGACAGTGGGATGAGAGTAACTTATCAAGCCTTTTGTTGCTTTTTGTTGTTGCATGTGCTAATTTTGTGTCTCCCTCAGGTGACGCCCACACTGCTTGGGCGTTTTGGAAGGCGTGTCCTACAGGAAGAGGTCCTCTCTGCTGGCTCTTCTCTGCGTGTGTTAGCCCTAGGGGGCGAGGCCTGTCCCTCCCTAGCCCTGCTCCGTAGCTGGAGGCAGCAGGGGAACTGCACTCACATCTACAACATCTACGGCATCACTGAGGTTTCCTGCTGGGCCTGCTGCTACCACTTACCAGAGAGCCTCCTGCAGTCTACTGACATGTGAGTGACCACTGAGCCCTAAAACCCTGACTGTGGCATCCAACTGCTGCCTAAACCAGCAACTCATTTTATGAACCTTTTATCCAATTCTCTGCACCCTGGACATATAATTGATTTGACTCTGTTGTTTACCGGGATGGATATTTCACAGGGCTGAATCCTCTGTGCCGCTGGGTCCTCCCCTGATGGAGACCACCGTGGAGCTAAGAGATGAGGATGGCTGCGTCATCACTCAGGGGGAA
This sequence comes from Oncorhynchus tshawytscha, assembly GCF_018296145.1. NCBI lineage: Eukaryota > Metazoa > Chordata > Actinopteri > Salmoniformes > Salmonidae > Oncorhynchus > Oncorhynchus tshawytscha. The sequence goes on along the minus strand of NC_056429.1, from coordinate 30,542,678 downwards.
GGACAGGTGTTTATAGGTGGGTTGGACAGGGTGTGCCTTCTAGATGACGAGGTGACTGTTGCTCCTGGTACAATGCGGTCTACAGGAGACTGGGTGCAGATGAGAGACACACATCTCTACTTCCTCGGGAGGCGGGACCGACTGGTCAAACGCCATGGACAGCGGCTGCATCTGGACACCTTACAGCAAGTCAGTACCATTTCAGACAGCATGTCATGTCAGGCACATATCACCAATTTTCCTGTGCTATCCCCACCTCCAGTCATTGATCTTTCAATCCTCCATATCCCCCTTCAGGTTGTAATGAGTCTACCCCAGGTGGAGGCATGTGCTGTGGGTCTGTATGAGGGGTCTCGGCTGGTGGCCTTTGTCGTAGCCTGCTCTACGTCTGGAGAACAAAAGGCAACCCATTCCTCCTCCCCTGTAGAGCACCAGGTAGAGCATCTTGAAGAGACTGCCCCCTCAACTAGAGGCCTACAGAAGGCCATCCTCCACAGGTTGTCTCAGGTCCTACCCAGTCACAGTGTTCCAGACACCCTAGTCCTCGTCCCAGCCCTACCACTATCCTCACATGGTGAGTGACACTGTCCTCTGTAGCTGAGCATCGCTAGACTCTACTGTAGATGCTGCATTCTAAAACATTTTCTATCAGGGTTTTACCATTCGTTTTTTGACCATGGTAGTATCTGAAGTCTGGTGTAAATTAAATGGTGTTTCTTCAGGGAAAGTGTCTATGGGTGAACTTATGAAGATCTACCAGAGACAGAGAGCAGGTTCAGAGTCCCATAGTGCACTGGGGGACATGGAGACCCTGAGAGAGAGACTCCAGTCTCTGTGGAGGGTACAGACAAGCCATTATGTTGTTTTATTATGGTCACATACAAGTCAATATCCCCTTTACATCAAGAGTTTACATATTTGTACCTGTATATTTGTGTGTGTCAGGAGACTTTAGGTCTAACGGAGGATAAAGCCATCCAGGAGGACTCCAACTTCCTGTTAAGTGGAGGCGACTCTCTGCAGGCCCTGCGTCTCTGTGATGACATCACCACTGCCGTTGGAGTGACCTCATCAGGGCTTCTGGAGGTTATCCTGGACGGATCCTTCTCAGAAATACTGCGCCATGTTGCCATAGCAACACTGCCTTTCCCATCTGAGCACAGCCGGACATCCCATCCTGTGTCCATGAAACGCCCAGCAGACCCTGTCTCCTCAGTACAGCCCAAGAGACAGCATACAGACCCCTACTCTACAACAGCTGCAGAATGGCCTCTGGGAGTTGTAGTTTCTTCTTTGAAGAAGGCTGTAAGATGTACAGTGGTAAGGAGAGCAGGGGAGGTTGTAGAAATGGGTCAGTCAGACTCTTTGAGGACCAATGAAAACTCCTACTCAGACTCAGAGGGACCAATCAAAAGAACGAGAAATACACAGGAAAAAGGAGCCAATGAAAGTATAGAATCCAACCACTCCCAGACATTTGGATCCAATAAGTGGACAGGAAGCAACCATTCCCAGGCTGTGGAAACCAATGATCCCAGTGCTAGCAGTGTTACCCCTCCCTCCAGAGAGGCTGGTGGTCTGGGACTGGTGGTGAGCTGGGAGTCAGACACAGGGAGGTGTGTAGACGCCTCTCCAGTCCTGCTGGTCCAGAGAGGAGCGGACGGGTCCTCAGGAGGCACCAAGGCCACAGTGTTCATTGGCTCCCATTCCCACAGGATGCAGGCCCTGGACCTGACCACCGGGGGTCTGCTGTGGGAAAGGGTTTTAGGGGACAGGATCGAGTCCTCTTCTGCTGTGTCCCGATGTGGAAGACTCGTCGTGGTTGGTCAGTATCCACATAAAGCATCTGCTTTTTTTGCTTATGATAAATTGTTTAGTCTATTCTACTCTACAGTGTATATTTGGGGGCGGCAGGTAGCCTAGTGGTTAGAGCGTTGGACTAGTAACCAAAATGCTGCTGGATCGAATCCCCGAGCTGGCAAGGCTAAAATGTGTAATTCTGCCCCTGAACAAGGCAGTTAAACCACTGTTCCTAGGCCGTCGTTGTAAATAAGAATTTGTTCTTAACGGACTTGCCTGGTTAAATAAAGGTTAAAAATAAATAAATATTGAGGGTCTATGTTGTGTGTTTGTTCTCAGGGTGCTATGATGGTGGTGTGTATTTCCTGTGTGTGGAGTCTGGGGAGACACAGTGGGTGTTTGAGACTGGAGACGCAGTGAAGAGCTGTCCTACTGTGGACCCTCTCACAGGCCTAGTGATGGTGGGGTCGCATGATGGCCACGTCTATGCCCTCGACCCACAGGTGTGTGTATGTGCATACCTTTCCAGTGTAAATCTTGCATCACATGCTCAATAGTTATGTGTTTTTGTGTGTATTCTAGGTTCGGCAGTGTGTTTGGAAGCGCCACTGTGGGTGTGGGGCGGTGTTCTCCTCACCCTGTCTCCACCCCTCTCTCAGGCAGCTGTATGTAGCCACCCTCGGAGGACATCTCCTCTGTCTCAATCCTGTGAGTGTCCATGCTTCCTTACCTGCACAAATCACACTTAGTAGTAATACCCACGCTTGTTTACTGACATGGCTCAGAAGCACTAGCACTGTTTGAGTGAAGACAACCGACTGACTCAATGTTCTTCTGTTAGGACACTGGTGCTGTCCTGTGGACATATTCCAGGAAGACTCCATTCTTCTCCTCACCAAGTTGCTCCTCGGGTCACATCATCATCGGCTCTGTGGATGGAAACATCTGCTGCTTCAGCCACACAGGGGAAATGGTGAGAGGAAGACCTGGCACTAAGATAATGGCAGTTTAGTGTCTTGATCATCTTCATTTTCCTCACTGAAGTGTTTCATTTGTTTTAATGCTTTGTGTTTTCGCAGGTCTGGCAGTATGTGACCAATGGACCAGTTTTCTCATCCCCCTGCATCACACCAGACAAGCAGAGGGTTGTGTGTGGGTCACATGACGGGTGTGTGTACTGTCTGAACCGTACTGACGGCTCATTGGTGTGGCGCTATCAGACCCCCAGCAGGGTGTACTCCAGCCCCTGTGTGTTTGACGGGTCAGCCTGGGGTAAGGAGGGTACATTGGTAGGCCTGGCCTCCACAGACGGAACCCTGTGCATTCTGGATGGAGAGGATGGGACCTTGAGAGCATCTCTCTCTCTGCTCGGGGAGCTGTTCTCCTCTCCTGTGGTGTGGGAGCGCTCCCTGGTGGTGGGATGTCGCAATGACTTTGTGTATTGTGTGGCGCCGACAGGGGAGCTCAAATAGATTCCTGAGATATGATATCGTGTTTTTGTACCCTCTTATAATATTAAAGAATAAGATAGGAAACAAATGTGTTGACACTCATTTGAATGAGGAATATGATTCTAAGCTTTGAGTTCAGACATCAGTATTTAATTTACATAATTCATAACATTTGCATCACTTTAAGATGTTCTCATGAATACCTTTTAAGTCAGACAAAAAAAGTGCAAATATTATCAAACAATATGTTGTTACATACAACACTGTGTACACTACACTATTGCACACAATCAAAGTTAAACAAAAATGCCAAAGTGACTGAGCCTTGGGGTCCTCTTTTTGACCAACGTTCCGGTAAAACCACCTCTAACAACACACATACAGGTCTTTACATTGAGTAGTGAGAGCAAGGTAGTGATGGGAGAAACAGCCATAGGATGTCTGTCATCAACAGACAGCCCAGCAGATGTTCTCATAGCAAGGCTGACTGGTTCACATGACATTGAGGAAAATGGAAGAGGATGTGATATAGCTGTAAGCTTATCCCATGATGGGATTCATAGAATGTGACTTTCCAAATGCTGGAGGAGTCAACATATTAGCGATGACATGACAGGAGAATGTGTGTTACAGCCGGTAGGTTGTCTCTTTCCACAGCAAAGCAAAATACAGGACACAATTAGAGTGGTAAGAACAGTGTGCAATTCACAACCACCTGACAACTGGTCTTTAATGGTTTGTTTCAGTACAGTCGACATTTGATTATGACAGATCGATCTAGTGTTATTTTACAAACTGCGGTGAGATTCAAAACAACTCTGTCATGGCAATGTATTTATCTTTTTTACAATATAGCATCTTTGACAGCTGTCACAGTCATCACGGACACAGTGAGAATAGTTCTATACTAAGTACTGCTTTTGAATACATGTTTGTTTGCTTTTTAAGAAAAAAAGAAGCTTATTCTGTACATTGCAGACAAGGCTCAGAGATGACAAATATATTGTTTCAACATGGTTAAAACCAGTGCTTGAAATAATTCCCACGAGATAAGGAAATGTTTTTATTTTAAGGGAGATAAACCAGGGGTGATCATCTGTCGTGTTGGGTTATTGGCTACTGGTAGCCCTTAAAACACTGTCCCCAAAGTACCCTTGAAATGAAGAATCTTTATCCTTTTTCAGACCTGTCAAGACACGTCTTTCCAATACATCAGCATTTTTATCTTGTATTATGTTTAGTGTATGATCTATTTACAGCTGTGGAGCTTTGATTGGCTACTGAAGGGAAGGAAGGGTTGGGATTGGCTAATGCAATGGCCAGCAGTGGCCATGATTGGCTGCTATAGGATCTTTTGACTTGTTGGAAGATATTATATAGTTGATAGTATACAGCCAGGTAATCTTGAAAAAATAATTGAGTTTGTGTTCATGTTTTCATGTAAGAGCATGCTTGAACTGAGTGTTCATGTTTGTAAACGTGTGACCATATTTATATTATGAATGTGAAATACTTTTGACATAATCAAACAAGTGCATGGTTATTGTGGCATGGGAGGAGAATGACTTGGTCTGGTGGCTGAGGTTAGAATGCAGGGTCAGGTGCACACCAGAGAGGAGAGGTCAGGGGATGGTTTGGGACAGGGGTCATAGTTCATGGGCAGTGTGTGTGTGTACTGTACTGATGCAGTGTAGAGGTTAGAGAGTAGGTTATTTGATGATCTGAGGGCAGTCACTCCAGGCTTTAGCCTTGCGCTTGGCCAGAGCCAGCCAGGCCGGCTCAGTGGACACCTGGGGAGAGTCAGTGGATGGGAAGCGCTTGGTCAACTCCTTCACTGCAGGGGGTGATGGAGTGGGGTCTGCAATCTCAACTGGAACACAAGACCCAGAGAGAAAGGGTTATAAATCACGCCGAGGACGCCATAAAAGTGTAGTCATCCATGCAATTTACATAACAGATTGGTTTGATTATGATGATCCAGATGTAATAGATGTGAGATATCCTAACTGTCCGATCCGATCTTGGGAAAGTGTGATGTCAAACACTTGTGAATATGCTAGCTCTTACCTGTGACAGAGCTGGGCAGGGTGTTGGCTTTCTTCAGGAGGTCCCGGCGCTCCAAGCGGCCCAGGAGGGTGTCTGGTCTCTTAGCTTCCTCCGGTGTCTGTGGTTTGGGAGGGTTGGTGTTTCTACTCCCCTTACCCTCCATAGGACTAAGCAACACATCCTATGAAACACAGTTACCTTTCAGCTGTGCTCTCCTACTGTTATTAGTACAGGTGACTACTGAGAACGTGCATGTCTTTCTCTACATAAGCACATGTGTGTGTATGTACGGCATTCGTGTATGTTAAAGTGCTGTAACATACGCTGTCTTTGTCCTTGGTTTGCTTCTCAGACAGTTTGGCCTCTCTGTGGCTGCGGCGTTCGTCTCGGCTCTGCTGCTGCTCCCTGAAGCCTTTCTGTTTCTGCAGCGCTAGCGTGATCCACAGAGGCCCTGACTCCTTGTCCTGGACCCGCGTACTGTCCAATGAGTGCCTACTCTGCAGTGATGGCTTTCCCTCTGTAAGGGGCGAGACGAGACAACTATCATATACTGGGACATTCACACAAAATGACTCAAGTAATTAAAATGCAGGAGTGACTTTCCTACTCGCTTAAAAAAAGAAATCCATCAAATCTCTGTCTTGGACTAGCAGCACAGGCGTTTCCCAAGGTGACACTGACCTCTTCTGATGAGCTCCGTCTTCCTGTCAGCCTTCTCCCTCCAGGGGATACTGATGGAGGGGAAGAAGGACCTCTTCTCCTTGGGCTCCCCCTCCCCCTGGCCCTGGCTCTGTCCCTGGCCGTTCCTGTGGAGCTGGGCCACAGCTGAGGTCTCCTCCCTCCTCCTCTCACCTCGCTCCTCATGGCCAGCTGAATCAGCCTCCACCCAGCTCCTCTGGACCACTGCGTCACTGTAATTCTCTCTGCTCACTTTGGGGAGTGGAGAGGGGGGAGGGGTTGCAGGTTTAGGGGATGTGCTGGGTCTCTGGTAAAGTGAGGGTTTGGACGGCAGCTTCTCCCCCTCGCTGTGCATGGAAGGGGTGGGAGACTTGCCTGCTTTGGCCCGGGGCTCTGGAAGAGATACAATCACATGTCCAGGCTTGACCCCAGGAATGCTCTCTCTGAGTGGAGATGCAGGGCTGGAGCTATTAGAGAACACTGAGGCGTCAGAATCGCGGTCAATGGGGGTCAGAGGTGAGGGGACCCCGTCAAAGCTGTCGCCGGCACTGTACCTCTTCTTCCTCTTGTCTGTCGACTGATCACTGTGGAAGCGGAGGGAGTAGTTGGTCCTCCTCAGCTTGATCCCAAACGGAGATGGCTGGCCCTTCTCCTCCCCCTCCTCCCGGCCATCAGAGTCCTCTGATTCTCCTCCCAGGCTCCCAGTATCTGTCTCAGAGCCCTTGGGTCTGGGTGAGGCCTGGGAAGAGCTGGGGACTATGAAAGACGGGAGGTCTTTGGCAAACATGCACTCCCCTGTTCCATCTGCAATCCGGACAGTCTTACCGCCCCGGCTCTGGGTCTTGCTGTCTGGGGCTGGTGAAGCTGCAGGGGGAACAGAGGCACTGGAGGAGGTGTCGGAGACAGCAGTTGCTGGCCTTCCTCCTTCCTTCTCTTCCTGACTCAACACCTCAGAGTTCCTGTTTGAGTCGGCAAACTTCTTCCTGGCCGGGGTGATGGAGAACTTGGCGCTGGCGGACATGGTCTTCCTGAGGTTGCTATGGAGGAACGGACTCTGGTCCTCACTGCTGGGTCGGCTCTGGCTCTGGTGGTCTGGGTATTCCTCATACTTTCCCTCCCCCGCCCCCTTGAATATCTTGGAGCGGATACTGGCCCACTCTGCAAGGACGGCTGCACTGGACTGGTCTGTGGACTCGCTGAGGGATTTGGTTTTCCCAGACTTGCGGTCTGGTGAAGTCTTGCTCTTGGTTGGTGGTGGGGTGCCCATGGCAGCTTTCTTTTCATCTGCCAGACCCAGGAGAGACTTACAAGCTGTTTCTTTGATATGGTCCAGGTTGACAGCAGTCCCACAGAGCTGGGCACCCGTCACCAGGATGGCTGTGTGTGGGACATACTGAGAGGACGGGAGGGTTGGGGAGTCAGCTCCTCCAGGGGACGAGGCCTTGACTCCCTCTTTGTGTTCAGTCACAGCGCCCCCCTGCTGGCTGGAGGCCGGCGTAACAGGCGTCAGGTTGACCTTCTGGAACAGAATCTGCTTCTCCCCAGAGGACACTTTGAAGGTGAACGGCCTTTGTCTCTCCTCCATCTCTCTCCAGCGCACCTCCTCTGCCCTCCTCTTCCTTTCAGGGTCAGAGCTGCTCGCAGCCACTTCTGCACACAGTCTCTTCTCCTCCTCCTCCTCTGCAAGCAGTTTTCTCTTTTCTTCCACCTGCTTTTTCTTCCTTTCCTCCTCTTCTTCTGCCTCTTTCAGTCTCTTTTCCTCCTCGACACAGAGACGCTCTGCCTCCAGTTTGTGCTGCTTCCTCTCCTCTTCCTCTTTCCTCATTCTTTCCTCTTCCTCTTTCCTCCTTTTCTCTTCCTCCAGTGTCCTCTGCTCCTCCTCTCGCTGCATAAGCTCCAATTCCTCCCTCATCCTTCTCTCTTCTTCTCTCTGTATCCTCTCTTCTTCCTCTCTGATTCTCATCACTTCCAGTTCTCTCTGTCTCCTTTCTTCTTCCTCCCTAATCCTCCGTTCCTCTTCTTCTTTCATCCTCCTCTCCATCTCTTCTCCCTGCCTTCTTTCCTCCTCCTCTTTACGTACAAGTTCCTCCTCCTGTTGTCGACATCTCTCCTCCTCTAACTCACGCAGCCTCCACTCCTCTGCTTTCTTCTTCCTATCCTCTTCTTCCTCTCTGTGCCTTTGTTCTGCCAGCTCTCTCTTCCTCCTGGACTCCTGTCTCTCGTCCTCCTGCAGTTTCTGCTTCTTAGTTTTCTCTGGGGGTGTCTCTTCCTCAGCGGTTCTGTATTGGACGTCGCCTGCATCTGTTTCCTCCTGCAGTATGCCAGGGATATCCACCTCTTGCAAATCCTGGAAAAAAGTATGTATTTTGATTTCTATTGTTGAGCTCCATCTCGCTCTATTCCATCTACATGACAATTCTATGCATGCACATTCATACCAAAGAAAGACCACCAACTGTAAGGGACCTGACCCCCTCTCACCTGTGTGAATCGGCGGTGCTTGCGGGAGATCCTCTGGTTTTTGGGTTTAACAGACAGTTTATGCTTGGCAGCGGTGTTGTCCAGTCTAGGGACAGACTGTGGGACTCCGTCCAGGTCGATGGACTCGATGGTACCGGTGGCTGGAAGAACTCGTTTGGACCTAGGAGATTTCACTGGAGTACTTGGAGTCCCGGCCTGGGCAGCTCCGTGGCTCTGGCTGGGCCCTTGGCTCTGGCTGGGCCCTTGGCTCTGGCTTGCCCCCTGGTTGTCATGGAAAGAATACATTGTCAATCTCTTCCTATATTTCCAATACTAATTCTTTAGGTTACTACTGTAGCATTATAAGCTAACAGTGAACCAAAGAGTATGCAATTAGTATGTATACCAATGGTGCCCAGTCTGCCATTAATAATCCTGCCTTTACCTTTGTCTCTGTGTCCACTGGCTCAGCTTCCACCTGGGCTAAGACCTTCAGGGGGCTCCTGGGCACCTCCTCTTCATCTGAGCTGCCCTCGTCTCCCTCACTCTTCCTCAGAGAGGGGGGCCTCTGGCCAAACTTGATATTCTGTGCTATCTGCCTCTGCACATTCAACACGTACACACACATTTTGGGTTTGGTGTTAGACATTGACGAGAGCAGTAACGCTAAAGTGTCTGTTAGAATGTAATTGATTGTTACCTGTGGCAACGGTTGACTTACGAGTCATCAACCAAGACTGTGAACATACATCTGACTGTGTGTGTGTGTGTGCGTGCATATGTGTGTTTAAGTCCCACCTGCAGGTTCCTGACTTTATCGGACACGTTTTCCTGGGACATGGTATGTTCTGGACTGGGCTCCTGTACTGCTTCCTCTGGGATAAACACACTGTCGTGGGAGAGGGCTCGGGAGCCAATGGGGTTCAGCTCCCTGCAAAGACAAAACGGACTCTACAGATATAGTATGTTATTACAGTCAGTCATTCATTTCTGACAGGGTGTAGTGTCCCTCACACACTCTAAACTCCATAAATTAAAAGATAAAAGTCAGTCAAGCAGTTTATAGACCACATTTCAACTGAACCGCACCACTTTCTCACCAGACCGTGAGATTTAATCGACTCTACTGACATGAAAATAGATAAACAGATCCATTGCAATCGAGAAGCCACATGGTAATACAGTGTCTTCAGAAAGTATACATACCCCTTGATCTATTCTACATTTTGTTGTGTTACAGACTGAATTCAAAATGAATGTAAAAAAAAAAAAATCAATACAATACAATACCCCATAATGACAATGGGAAAACATGTTTTTATACATTTTTGCAACTTTATTGAAAATGAAATACAGAAATATCTCATTTAGATGCATAAGTATTCACACCCCTGAACCAATACTTTGTAGAAGCTCCTTTGGCAGCGATTACAGCTGAGTCTTTCTGGGAAAGTCTAAGAGTTTTGCACACCTGGATTTTACAATATTTGCACATTATTATTATTTTTGAATTCTTCAAGCTCTGTCGAGTTGGTTGTTGATCATTGCTAAACAGCCATTTTCAAGTCTTGCCATAGATTTTTAAGCCGATTTAAGTCAAAACTGTAACTAATCCATTCAGTCAGGAACCTTCAATAGCATCTTAGTAAGCAACTCCAGTGTATATTTGACCTTGTGTTTTAGGTTATTGTCCTGCTGAAAGGTGAATTTGTCTCCCAGTGTCTGTTGGAAAACAGACTGAACTAGGTTTTCCTCTAGGATTTTGCCTGTGCTTAGTTCAATTCCATTTATTTTACTCTTAAAAAAACTCCCTAGTCCTTTCTGATGACAAGCAACCCATAACCTGATGCAGCCACCACCATGCTGGAAAATATGGAGAGTGATACTCAGTGATGTGTTGTGATGGATTCGCCCCAAACATAACGCTTTGTATTCAGAACATGAAATTAATTTCTTTGCCACATTTCTTGCAGTTTTACAACAGGAATTACAGGATGCATGTTTAGGGATATTTGTATTCTGTATAGGCTTCCTTCTTTTCACTCTGTCATTTAGGTTAGTATTGTGGAGTAACTACAATGTTGTTGAGCCATCCTCAATTTTCTCCTATCACAACCATTAAACCCGGTTTCCTTCCTCTCCGGCAACTGAGTTAGGAAGGATGCCTGTATCTTTGTAGTGACTGTGTGTATTGATACGCCATCCAAAGTGTGATTAATAACTTCAGCATGCTCAAAGGGATATTCAATGTCTTCTTTTTTAAATGTATTACCCATCTAACAATACGTGCCCCCTTCTTTGTGAGGCGCTGTAAAAACCTCCCTGGTCTTTGTGGTTGAATCTGTGTTTGAAATGCACTGCTCGACTGAGGAATACTACAGATAATTGTATGTGTTGGGTACAGAGATGAGGTAGTCATTCAAATATCATGAAAAACACTATTATTGCACACTATTATTGAGTCCATGCAACTTATTACGTGAGTTGTTAAGAACATTTTTACCCCTGAACTTATTTAGGCTTGCCATATAACAAAAGGGGTGAATACTCGACTCAAAACATTTTCAGTTTTTCATTTTAAATGAATGAATTAGTAAACATTTCTGAAAACATATTTCCACTTTGACATTATGGGTTATTGTGTGTAGGCCAGTGACACAAAATCTCAATTGAAATTCATTTTACAGGCTGTAAAACAACAAAATGTTGAAAAAGTCTAGGGGTGTAAATACTTTCTGAGGGCACTGTGTATATGTGGGATATAAGTTGGGTCTTCGTGGGAATAGTATCATAGGCTTTCTCTGTGGTCTGGGTAAGTGTGTCTTACTGAAAGGGATTAAAGACATAATGTGCTCAAGGCCATGCAGACTAAATTATTGATAAGACCTGTGTTTAGAGTTTGTTTCATTTTGAGGTGGAGGCCTGTACAAGCAATAGGGGGGGAACTGCAATGGCGGTACAACTGAACTCTTTATGACAACATTATGAGCAATGTATAAATGCAATCTTGACTGCTGGAGTATTTCACAGCATCAAACAGAATGCATAAATGTCCTGTTTACCTCAGATGCTGATTGGTCTCCTCATCATCTGAGACGACTCCGTTGCACACTTCCCCTGTGGAAAAGCTAGCCTTCAGCTCTACTGCATCAAAGCCCCTCTCCGCTGCCTCTCTCTTCTTCCTCCTCCCAAACAGGCGTCGGAACGGCTGGAATTTGCCCTGCCGTCGCCTCTCTGCAGGCAGAAAGAGAAATGATAACCAAAGCCACTAGCCACACACTATCAGCTTATCTCTCTTTATATCACACCCATGAACATGTTTGATTTACATATAAATGTGTGGGCCGGAGTGTGTGTGTGGATGTGTGCAATTTACACAAGGTGTGTGAACAGATACAAAAGAACTCCGCAGCAGATGAAGTGAAGAGAAAACCTTGGCTCGGTTGATAATACTTACCTTCAACAACAGTACGTTTATGTGAATGCCTATCTGAAAGCCTATGTACAGGAGTAGGACCACTCAGGGGGACATGGTTGAGAACCAACATTCTGATCACATAACAGGCTGAATCATTCTGTCCTGACTGGACCTTTGGGAGTCACGCAGTAAATCACTCACTCTGACTGACTGACTCTGTCCTTCCCATATGTATACTGTAATCCTTATGTCTGCATATAATATCACATGTTTCACTTGAATACTCAAACGCTCTTTGGATAAAGTAGAGACACAGGTGAGGAGCACTCCTTTCGTTATCGTTCATCCATGAGGTGATCTTTGATCAAGGGATGAAATATTATAAAACAGAAATACTATAAAACAAAATGGCTGTTGTAGCCTCAACGGTGCATGTTTTATTCTTGCAATGCATAAGCCGTGAACATAAAGTTTTTTTATCCACAGGTGTTCTAAAACCTTTGGCTGGTATTGTATATTTGTGTTCTTTTGTTGAGGAAGTATTTTTTAAATCAAATAAATGCATTATTATTGATTAAAATCACACAATTTAGCTCTATCCCTCAGTGTACACTCAACCCCGTTACGCCAACCAAACTCCGCCAATAAAAAGGGTCAGTCCACCCTTATGTGCCATCATTAACAGGAAGTGACATTATTCAACCATTTTTAACTGCATGGTACAGAAACAGATACGTAATCACATTCTTTTATATCTTTGTTTTATTGTTTTTTAAAGACAGGTGGGGATTGTTGAGCAGACCAACACAACCCCATTACATAAAATACAGATGGAAAACTAGTACTTATCAAAATGATACTTTAACCCATAAAAATATACAATACATTAATTTCGTTGCACACCATGTGGTCTCCTGTCCTTCACCACATGAGGAGCCATTTTGAGCCCCCAAAGGAGGCCATTTTGAGCCCCTCCAAAAATTAAACCCTGTCACACTCAACCCGTACACATGTTTCATAACTGTCACGCCCTGACCTTAAAGAGCCTTTTTATGTCTCTATTTGGTTTGGTCAGGGTGTAATTTGGGGTGGGCATTCTATGTTCTATTTTCCATGTTTTTGTATTTTTTTGTTTGGGCCGGGTATGGTTCTCAATCAGGGACAGCTGTCTATCGTTGTCTCTGATTGGGAACCATACTTAGGTAGCCCTTTTCCCTCCTTTCTGTGTGGAAAGTTTTATTTGTTTGTGGCACTATAGCACTTAAGCTTCACGGTCGTTTTGTATGGTTTATTGTTTTGTTGCCGTCATTTTAAATAAAGGAAAAATGTAAGCTCACCACGCTGCGCTTTGGTCTTCCTTCAACGACAGCAGTGACAGTAACAGGGGTTGTAAAACCTGTGACAGGGTTGAGTTATATACTTTATTTATGAATATTGCATCTAAACAAATACATTTTTCAATATATTATACATTATATATAGTTTATATTCACTTATGAAACATGCTGTAATGTGTTCCATGTGAACAAAAAATATATTTTAAGGCAGGTAGCCTAGAGGTAGGAGAGTTGGGCAAGGCTCTTAACTCCAGTTGTTCCTTTAAGTCGCTCTAGATCCTAAATTACTCAAGGATTATAGTGTATACATGCATATATTCTAAGAATCTTTGATTTAACGTTATCCACTGAAACATCTCGGGAATGGTGGCACCCACATCAACAGCAGAAAGACAAAGGCAGTGTCGAGCACCTCAAAATGCTGACCCAGAAAAAAAGGAACAATACTTTGAGAGAGAGCGTCAGAGATGGAAAAGAAATGTTGAGGCAGGGAGAAAGGAAAAGATCAGTGATTTAAAGTGAGAGAGACCAGCGTCAGAAGCGTAAACAGTGGAGAACAGCATACAAAAGAAGCAAGGAGGGGAAAGGAGCACTGAGGAACTTGACCACTCCTCCACAAAGTCCAGATCATGTTCCAGAGCAGTCCCCACAGACAGGATCTTCAAGGTCAGGGCAATGTGGCAATGGTACATGGAACTTTTTTTTTGAGTCAAGCCATGGAAAAGGGGCTCCTGATGGTGTGGGAGGAACGTTGAAGAGAACGGAGGACGGGTTGGTGGCTAAAGGCCGTGATATCAGTGATGCACAGGAGCTTTACAAAGCCCTCCGTGAGACAAACACGTCAGGTTGGTGGCTAAAGGCCGTGATATCAGTAATGCACAGGAGCTTTACAAAGCCCTCCGTGAGACAAACACGTCAGGTTGGTGGCTAAAGGCCGTGATATCAGTGATGCACAGGAGCTTTACAAAGCCCTCCGTGAGACAAACACGTCAGGTTGGTGGCTAAGGGCCGTGATATCAGTGATGCACAGGAGCTTGACAAAGCCCTCCGTGAGACAAACACGTCAGGTTGGTGGCTAAAGGCCGTGATATCAGTGATGCACAGGAGCTTTACAAAGCCCTCCGTGAGACAAAGACGTCAGGTTGGTGGCTAAAGGCCGTGATATCAGTGATGCACAGGAGCTTGACAAAGCCCTCCGTGAGACAAACACGTCAGGTTGGTGGCTAAAGGCCGTGATATCAGTGATGTACAGGAGCTTGACAAAGCCCTCCGTGAGACAAACACGTCAGGTTGGTGGCTAAAGGCCGTGATATCAGTGATGCACAGGAGCTTGACAAAGCCCTCCGTGAGACAAACACGTCAGGTTGGTGGCTAAAGGCCGTGATATCAGTGATGCACAGGAGCTTGACAAAGCCCTCCGTGAGACAAACACGTCAGGTTGGTGGCTAAAGGCCGTGATATCAGTGATGCACAGGAGCTTGACAAAGCCCTCCGTGAGACAAACACGTCAGGTTGGTGGCTAAGGGCCGTGATATCAGTGATGCACAGGAGCTTGACAAAGCCCTCCGTGAGACAAACACGTCAGGTTGGTGGCTAAAGGCCGTGATATCAGTGATGCACAGGAGCTTTACAAAGCCCTCCGTGAGACAAACACCTCAGGGAAGCTGTTCTTTGTGAAGTGTGCCGATGTCGAACGTGCGATGGAGATGATGTCAAGCCCGATAAAAGCGGTGCCCTCCACCATGAGAATACACCAGGTCATCACCCGTGCTCCTGGTGAACTGATGTCTCGTGATGTCAGCTGCCTTTGTTCAACAAAGAAGGACCGAAACTGTACATGCTTTAACACACACTACTTCAGTTTCAGGCAGAAGGTACTGGCTGCTCCAGAACAGCCAGCCAATGAGGATCATCCACAACCTGTGGACGAAATCCAGTGGGGAAATCCAGGTCTTCTTAGGCAGTGGTGTATAGTGGAATACGATGATGACCTTTATCCAGGCTTCATCCTCTGCATGGATGAAATGAGTGTGCAAGTGAAATGTATGCACCGTGTACGACCAAAAACATTTTTCTGGCCTTTTGGAGACGACATCCACTGGTATGAGTTTGATGAAGTCCTTGAGATGATACCACCCCCACAGCGTGTGACATCCCGCCACGTAGAGGTTGAGAGAGACGTGTGGGCCAGACTCTCAGGAAGAAAACCATGAATGAGTGACTATGGTGCTCCTGAGAAGAAGGATAGTCATGCTGACACTAGTGCTGTAGTTACAGCTGTTCTAACATTCTAAATGCCCTTGGAAAATGTTCCTACAGTTTGATGACACGTTGAACTTTTCTGATGAAACGTGTTGAATGTTATTAATTACTCTAATGATGGATGTTTTTTTAATCGTTTTTAGATATTTACTGCAGTTTGGTTAATAAAAACCAGATTGTTCTAAATATATCTAAATGTCCTTATTACATGGTTGCATCCAATGAAGTGCAATGTTTCCGGGTAAATCTTGAAGGGATTTTGATAGTAAACTAAACTAGTTTATATAGAAACCGATGTGTCTCTTCAACCCTGTTACAGTATTCAACCATCACCCTAGTCTCAACCCTGTCACATGACAATATTTGTTAAAAGAAATGTCAAAGATGAATAAATATGAATTGAATGTTTTCTGAGCTCAGTCTGAAATGTTAAGGACAATCCCAAGATGATTATATTTATGTTAAAATTCTGAATTGAAAGCATTTTTTTTATTTAAATGATGAGCCCGTTGACACGTGTCTATTTCAGGGTTTACTATAGGAACATTGCGATTTTGCATACATTTGAACGTGTTTTTGCTTCGTCATTATGGGGTATTGTGTGTAGATTGATGAGGATCATCAATGATCGGCTATGAAAAGCCAACTGACATTTACTCCTGAGGTGCTGACTTGTTGCACCCTCGACAACCAACGTGATTATTATTATTTGACCCTGCTGGTCATTTATGAACATTTGAACATCTTGGCCATGTTCTGTTATAATCTCCACCCGGCACAGCCAGAAGAGGACAGGCCACCCCTCATAGCCTGGTTCCTCTCTAGGTTTCTTCCTAGGTTTTGGCCTTTCTAGGGAGTATTTCCTAGCCACCATGATTCTACACCTGCATTGCTTACTGTTTGGGGTTTTAGGCTGGGTTTCTGTACAGCACTTTGATATATCAGCTGATGTAAGAAGGGCTATATAAATAAATCTGATTAGATTTGATTTAAAATATATATATATTGTAGAATAATATTGTAACGTATCAAAATGTGGAAAAAGGAAAGGGGTCTGAATACTTTCTGAATGCACTGTATTCCAGCTATTTATATATCAATTCCAGTTGTACTTTATCAAAAGCCTTTAAGTCAGCTATGAATACCAGGCCTGGTTTCCCTGATTTTTCATAATGTTCTATTTTTCCCAGTACTTGTTTTATATGACCTCCAATGTATTGTCCATGTAAAAATCTGTCTGATTAGGATGAATAATATCCAACATTTTTTTAACACCTTTTTAATTCTATACGCCATGGAATTTGTCTGAATTTTTGCATCACAACACTGAATTGTAATGGGCCTACATTTTTTTTTAATGGACTGGATCTTTATATTTACCACTTGGGTCCTGTTTCAGAAGTTATGAAAATCAGACCTGGTTGAGTATCTGATAATCTACCATTTTTATAGGAGTGGTTAAAATGGTCCTCTGAGTACATCAAAAAAGGTTTGGTATATCTCAACTGATATGCCATCTATCCCTGGATTTTTCCCAGACTTAAATGCTTTAATTGCATCAATAAGTTCCTCCTCTGTAGTTTGGCCTTCACATGAGTCTTTCTGCACAATTGTTAATGTTACATTATTAACAGAAAAAAAATCCATACAATTAACTTCAGTTAGTGAAGATGGAGGAGACTGAAATGAAAACATATGCTTAAAATAATTAGCTTCCTCTTTAAAAACATAGTTTGATGAATCATGGGTGACTCCATCATTCGTAACAAGTTTCAGTCAATTCTTTTTGGTTGCATTTCTATGTTGAAGATTCATTTTTTTCTTCTCCCATATTCCATCCAGTTCACTTAATTTTTTTAATAATATGTTATATTTGATCTTTCTTGAATAAGTTCCTCTATTCCTTTTTGTTTTTTCTATAACGTATTCTGTGCCCCTATTGCTCTCTCTCTGTACTGTTAGTCCTTTTTACTTTGTTAATATGAACTATTTTGACCTAAATTGCTTTTGTTTTAAAGATGAGTATTGAATTGCATGGCCTCTGAAGGCACATTTAAAAGTGTCCCTTACAATAAGGGGATTTGCTGTACCTATGTTATGTCGGAAAAAGTCAGTTACAAATGATTCTGTTCTAGTTAAAAACAAGTTATCATCCAATAGGCTTTGATTAAAGTTCCAATATCCTTTCCCACATGGAAATTCTGTAAGAGTAAAAGGTATATGCCAATTCTTTGATGATCCATTATGCCAAGATAGTGCAGGTCCAAGATAGTGCAGGTCCACTTAGGCCAGGCCATGAGTCCCAGGAGCCGGGCCATGGAGGTGGAAACACAAAAGTCTGAGGCTTTTTGGTAAAACACTAGGGTAAATCCTCAGTGGAAATGCAACATTATTAAAGTGTAGGGAGCTCCTAATGTGATCATTGGTGCTCAGCATGCCCACAGAGCATTTTAGATCTGCCAAGTGGTAGAATGCTAGCACACCAGATCAGCTAGGCCACAAACAAAACAAACTAATATGATATCTACAGAATCCCTGACTATAATATTGAATGATGAAGCTCTACTACAGCGAAGACAGGAAATGACATTGACAGCTATGCTCAAGAGAATTTCCTGTTTATCAGATTATAAAATGCGGTTCCCTGAGTGCCGAAGCTTATCTCTGGAAATGTCAATGTCAGTGTGTAAAGGACACATTACAGTGTACATCTAATTTCTTCTCTCTACAAAATTCATTAGAGATTCGCACCCTGAGACCTAACCTCATAATGCACTTATGGACAAGAAAGTCTCATGGACAAGGAAGCTTGTTGTTCATTTATCTACAAGGCAGTTGCTTACTGCTACTATAACAACATAATGATTACAATATAATTTTTGCTGGTATTGGCCATGTGAATTATAGACCAGTATCCAGGCTTGAAATATTGATTCAGTAAATTACCTTTGTCCAAAACATAAATCATAGTGTACCTACCTACCACACAACCACGGACGATGCAAACCCCTCCACTGGCTCACACTGATAGGGCATGATTTCAGTTGGTCATGATTGAGTCATGGCAACAGAGCAGTTTTAAATGCCACAGTGTTGAATTGAAGATAAGACGAGGACCTTTGATTCCAATCTTTATCGCCTTGTTAGCTTTCCTTGCCCGTCAGATATCAACTTTAAGCCATATAATCGAAACATTCCCACATCAGGGGTGGTTAGGGGGTGTGTTTTCCTGGATCAGTGCATGTGTTCCCATGTGTGTCTGCATGAGCAAAAGCTGAGGAACATACGCACATCCAGGTACTTGTGTGGCCAACTAACCCTTTGTATGTGCTGGAGTTATGGTTGAATTCATAAAAATAACAAGGAAAACGCTGCTGTTCATGCTCCCAGGTGATTTTATTGTTACAAGGTTTCGACCCTTAGGTCTTTATGAGCGGCCATGTGTCTGTACGAGCAGCTATGTGTGTATCTATGTCCGTGTGTGTGGAACTATACTAGAATAGTACACTTTTTTTGTTGTCGACATACTGTGTACATGTTGTTAGTCCCCACAAGATGAAATGCTATTTCTAGGGGGTTTAGGGTTAAGGTTACAATTAGTGTTAGAATTAGGTTTAGGGTTAGGAGCTAAGCTTAGTTTTTTGGGTTAGAGTTTGGAGCTAGGGTTAGGTTTAGGGTTAAGGTTTTCGGGTTAAGGTTAGGGGTTAAAATCCTCCCTGGATTTTGTGCTAAAAGCTCTACAACAAAGCTTTCTTAGTGTCCAACAAGCTTTCTCTGCCCTTGTTCTGAACACCTCCAAAACAAAGGTCATATGGCTTGGTAAGAAGAATGCCCCTCTCCCCACAGGTGTGATTACTACCTCTAGAGCTTGAAGTAGTCACCTCATAGAAGTACTTGGGAGTATGGCTAGACGGTACACTGTCCTTCTCTCAGCACATATCAAAGCTGCAGGCTAAAGTTAAATCTAGACTTGGTTTCCTCTATCATAATCGCTCCTTTTTCACCCCAGCTGCCAAACTAACCCTGATTCAGATGACCATCCTACCCATGCTAGATTACGGAGACGTCATTTATAAATCGGCAGGTAAGGGTGCTCTCGAGTGGCTAGATGTTCTTTACCATTCGGCCATCAGATTTGCCACCAATGGTCCTCATAGGACACTGCACTCTATGCTCCTCTGTAAACTGGACATCCCTGTATACCTGTCGCAAGACCCACTGGTTGATGCTTATTTATAAAAACCATCTTAGGCCTCACTCCCGTCTATCTGAGATATCTATTGCAGCCCTCATCCTCCACATACAACACCCGTTCTGCCAGTCACATTCTGTTAAAGGTCCCAAAAGCACACACATCCCTGGGTCACTTGTCTTTTCAGTTCGCTGCAGCTAGCGACTGGAACGAGCTGCAACAAACACTCAAACTGGACAGTTTTATCTCAGTTTTATTCATTCAAAGACTCAATCATGGACACTCTTACTGACAGTTGTGGCTGCTTTGCGTGATGTATTGTTGACTCTAACTTCTTGCCCTTTGTGCTGTTGCCTGTGGCCAATAATGTTTGTACCCTGTTTTGTGCTGCTACCATGTTGTTGTCATGTTGTGTTGCTACCATGCTGTGTTGTCATGCATTGCTGCCATGCTATGTTGTTGTCTTAGGTCTCTCTTTATGCAATGTTGTGTTGTCTCTCTTAATGTGATGTGTGTTTTGTCCTATATTTTTATTTAATACGTTTTATCTGTCATCCCAGCCCCTGCAGGAGGCCTTTTGGTAGGCCGTCATTGTAAGTAAGAATTTGTTCTTAACTGACTTGCCTAGTTAAATAAAGGTTAAATAAATGGGGAAACTAGGATTTTGAATGGGACTGAATTGTGTCCCCCCACAAGGTTAGTTATACAAGACTGTGTTTGTGTGTGTGTTAGTGGGAGGTCCTGTGATGAACTGAAGTGGGTTAGAGTTACCAGGCTACTCTACACCACTGTGAAGACAAACACTTTCTGGGCTCTCTGAGTATCCCTTTCAGGGCTATAAGTAGCAACCAGTGTGGGATTTCACTCAGTGTGTGTTGCTGCACAGGGGCATTGTGGGAAATGATACAGTAAACTCCATATCATCATCTCTGGCAGCTGTGTGAGTTTGAGTAGTGTGTTATGCTAAAAGCATCAGCAACTACATCCATATATCCTTAGTGATTCAAATACTATACCGTATGTTGACTCTTCACTCGTGACCATGTAAATCTTATCAAAATGTCCACCTTTACCAAGACCTCAGCCAAATCATAATCTGTCCTCATATCCAATCCACCACATCAGTGGTATAAATCAATCATAGAATTAGTGTTACCTTATAATTTATTAACAATGGTGCAATTTAGAAAAAGAAAGGCCTTAACAGAACAGTGCACCAACCGTTTACCAACAGGATGTCAACAGTGTGCCAGTCTGTTGAACCAGACTGCTGACTGAGCCAACCCTGAGAGTCTACTGGACTCAGCCTCTGTGTTTTAGCGTGTGTTATTGAGTAAACTGATGAGCTTCTCGAGCCTATTTATCTCTGACTGTCAGACTGTTTCTCACTCCCTCTGTGGAAGTGCTGAGTGTTATTGTACTGTGGCACTGATATCCTATTTCCCCACAATGTGCTCTGCTCTCCCAGCATCAGGACCTGTCCTGCACTGCTTCTGCTCTGTTTCGCTAGCCGGCCCATACTGCACTCACTGCCTCTGGCGTGCTCACACACTCATGCGTGAAACTGTAAAGGACAAGTTTTCTGCAGAGTAGAACACTCAGCAGCACTCCACACGTCTACTCTAGCTAGCTGACTCCCGGGTTAAGTCTATGAATGGTCCACATAAAACATCTTGTACATAGTAAAGCTATTACTACTAATATTCTGCTCCCAACACATACCAACATTTTGAACTACAGCGCAACATTACATTAGACTGTTTGTGAATGGAGAAAGGAAATGCTTAAAGCCCGAGCATAAAGTGGAGAGATGTGGGCCGTGTATTGATTTACCAAGGCCTGAACCATAGTCAACTAATATTATCCTATTGATCCAGTTTTGTTATTTACCGTAGCTCGTATATCAACAGTCTACTGACATTTACTGCTCGCTGTCCTGATTCATGTTGTTTTCATCCCTTTTGTTTTTGTCCTGACAATTCAATCAATTCAGAATGTATCAGTTCACCATGGTAAATATCAATAGGAGATAAAAGAGCAGCTCTTCGAGCGGGAGCATAGTGCAGAGAACACATAGGGTCACGCAGAGGCCTTAGCACATCACACACATCTAAGACAGGCCTATGTAAAGCTTTTGATATCAGTTACTGTACTACACATCATCACACCATGCCTTTCTTAAAGAGACACTTAAAGAGAGCTCTAAATGTAACCCAACAAAGGCCTCGTTGTATCCTGACGTCATCATTCATTCTAGTCTAAGTCCTGTCTCTTTAAGGCTGTGTCTAAAATCACTCTTGTTTTCCTATTTACCTGGGCTTTCGGATACGGTTACCTCTAAATGAGTTTCACTGGCGTCCGTAGCCATGGTAACGGCACACCTTGTCTGTGGTGAGAGAAAAAGGGAGTGAACATGGGGGTTGTAGTTGTCTTTAGTGGGAGAGTCCCTTGTCAGGAAAGAAAAAGAGAAAATGCTGTGGACAGAGCAGCACTCACTGAGTGAAGGGAGAAACATGAGAGTTCACGCAAAGGGCGCACTTTGAATGGCACACTTGTCCCTTGCTCTCCTCTATCTAGCTATGCTCCTCTCTCCCCTATTTCGGAGAGTCCCTTGGTGACTAGCTTGTTAATGGCAAGGGGAACCGCTCAGAGACCACTGTGCTACACACATTTTGTGTACAAACATCACTGCTATTATAAAGCCAAACACACACCCAAGATAGCTGGAAAAAGTTTTGCAATTATATGACACTAACACACCTTTCAAATGACACCTAACGCACCTTTCAAATCAATATAATCCCAACTGAACAAAATCACAGGATACTCACAGTATAATTTCCCTCTGCCTCTCCTCCTCTCCTCGCCCCACTGCAGCTGTGAATAATGTGTTAACCCAGCAGGGAAGCACTTTGTTGCTCCAGCCCTGCATTTGATTACAGACCCTCCACGTAAGCACAACGTGGATAATACTCGTCACACATGACTGCAGTGCTCCCTCAGATCAAAACCACATGGTACACCCACCAAGACCACCGCCACTTCTAACAGACACCATTTAAGAAACATAATGTATGGACATGAAAGATGCTGGTGTTATCTTGCACCAGAGAATGGCTGCAACACCTCCATCATACACATAGCTCTCTGGCTGCAACACCTCCATCATACACATAGCCCTCTGGCTGCAACACCTCCATCATACACATAGCTCTCTGGCTGCAACACCTCCATCATACACATAGCCCTCTGGCTGCAACACCTCCATCATGCACATAGCCCTCTGGCTGCAACACCTCCATCATACACATGGCTCTCTGGCTGCAACACCTCCATCATACACATGGCTCTCTGGCTGCAACACCTCTCATCCAACACCTGTCAGTCTCTAGACACCATCACGTTGTTGAGCCACAGATTTTCAGATGTACAGTGGAAACACACGGTGTGTAAAATTCGAAGCACTTGGGCCAGAAGCCTGGCATGGTGAGACAGTCCTGAGAAAGAGATGGGGAGAAATAGAGACAGACATATAAAGACGAGGGGGGTAGAGATAGAGGGAGCGAGAGGGATAGAGACAGAGAGAGCACGAGGGAGGGATAGACAGAGAGTGAGATCAACAACGTGCTGTACTCTCTCTGCTACATGCTTCTCCTTTCTGAGGGTGACAGGGTCTGACAGAGCCTCTCAGAAATGTCTCGCCAACAATGGCTCTTTGTCCTGACTGACTATAGTTAGGGCAGGACAAGGAGCCAGCAATCACGTGTGGAGATGTATAAGAGGGAATGTGTATATTGTGTGTATTGATATGGGTGAGAGTATGCTATTGGTTGTAAGGCAGTAGTGACTGTGTTAGTGTATGCCGGTTTTCATGTAATTGGTGTGGAAGTGTGTATGAGTGTTTGCATACGTGTACAGTATGTGCGTTGTTATGGATGTACAGTGCCTTCAGAAAATATTCATACCCCTTGACTTATTCCACATTTTGTTGTGTTACAGCCTGAATTCAAAATGTATTAAATATATATTTTGTCCTCGACCATCTACACACAATACCCCATGATGACAATTTGAAAACATGTTTTTAGACATTTTTGCAAACTTATTGAAAAAGAAATACAGAAATATCTCATTTACATAATGTGTCATTCTGGGTAAGTCTCTAAGAGCTTTCCACACCTGAATTATGCAAAATGTACCCATGATTTTTTTTTTAATTCTTCAAGCTCTGTCAAGTTGGTTGTTGATCATTGCTAGACAGCCATATTCAAGTTTTGCCATAGATTTTCAAGTAGATTTAAGTCAAAACTGTAAATCAGTTACATTCAGTGTCTTCTTGGTAAACAACTCCAGTGTAGATTTGGCCTTGTGTTTTAGGTTATTGTTGTGCTGAAAAGGTGAATTCATCTCCCAGTGTCTGTTGGAAAGCAGACTGAACCAGGTTTTCCCCTAGGATTTTGCCTGTGCTTAGCTCCATTCCATTTCTTTTTTGTCCTGACAAATTCTCCAGTACTTAATGATTACAAGCATACCCATAACATGATGCAGCCACCACTATGCTTGGAAATATGGATGGTGGTACTCAGTAATGTTTTGCATTGGATTTTTCCCAAATATAACACTGTGTGCTTTGCCATATTCTTTGCAGTATTACTTTAGTGCCTTGTTGCAAACAGGATGCATGTTTTGGAATATTTCAATTCTGCAAAGGCTTCCTTCTTTTCACTGTCATTTAGGTTAGTATTGTGGATAAACTAAAATGTTGCTGACCCAGCCTACATTTTCTTCTATCACAGCCATTAAACTCTGTAACTGTTTCAAAGTCATTATTGGCCTCATGGTGAAATCCTTGATTTCATTCCTCTCCAGCAACTAAGTTAGGAAGGACGCTTGTATCTTTGCAGTGACTCAGTGTATTGATTCACCATCCAAACAGATATTCAATGTCTGCTTATTAATTTTTTTGATCTACGCCCTTCTTTGCGAGGTATTGGAAAATCTCTCTGGTGTTTGTGGTTGAATCTGTGTTTGAAATTCACTGCTCGACTGAGGGACCTTACAGAGAATTGTATGTGTGGGGTACAGAGATTAGGTAGTCATTCAAAAATCATGTTAAACACTATTATTGCACACAGAGTGAGTCCATGCAACTTATTATGTGGTTGGTTAAGATGTTTTATTTTTTTACTCCTTAACTTAATTATGCTTGCTATAACAAAGGGGTTGAATACTTATTGACTCAATACATTTCAGTTTTAATTTTTTATTAATTTGTACAAATTTCAAAAAACATAATTCCACTTTGACATTACGGGATATTTTGTGTAGGCCAGTGACAAAACATTTGAAATTCAGGATGTAGAACAACAAAATGTGGAAAAAGTTAAGGGTGTGAATACTTTCTGAAGGCACTGTATGTGCCTGGGCATATTTTGGGTGTGTGAGTAGAAAAGCTTTAGCTGAGCTGACCATATGGGTGTACAGTGGGGCAAAAAAGTATTTAGTCAGCCACCAATTGTGCAAGTTCTCCCACTTAAAAAGATGAGAGAGGCCTGTAATTTTCAGTATAGGTACACTTCAACTATGACAGACAAAATGAGAAAAAAAAATCCAGAGAATCACATTGTAGGATTTTTACTGAATTTATTTGCAAATTATGGTGGAAAATAAGTATTTGGTCACCTACAAACAAGCAAGATTTCTGGCTCTCACAGACCTGTAACTTCTTCTTTAAGAGGCTCATCTGTCCTCCACTCGTTACCTGTATTAATGGCACCTGTTTGAACTTGTTATCAGTATAAAAGACACCTGCCCACAACCTCAAACAGCCAAACTCCAAACTCCACTATGGCCAAGACCAAAGAGCTGTCAAAGGACACAAGAAACAAAATTGTAGACCTGCACCAGGCTGGGAAGACTGAATCTGCAATAGGTAAGCAGCTTGGTTTGAAGAAATCAACTGTGGGAGCAATTATTAGGAAATGGAAGACATACAAGACCACTGATAATCTCCCTCGATCTGGGGCTCAACGCAAGATCTCACCCCGTGGGGTCAAAATGATCACAAGAACGGTGAGCAAAAATCCCAGAACCACACGGGGGGACCTAGTGAATGTCCTGCAGAGAGCTGGGACCAAAGTAACAAAGCCTACCATCAGTAACACACTACGCCGCCAGGGACACAAATCCTACAGTGCCAGACGAGTCCCTCTGCTTAAGCCAGTACATGTCCATGCCTGTCTGAAGTTTGCTAGAGAGCATTTGGATGATCCAGAAGAAGATTGGGAGAATGTCATATGGTCAGATGAAACCAAAATATAACTTTTTGGTAAAAACTCAACTCATCGTGTTTGGAGGACAAAGAATGCTGAGTTGCATCCAAAGAACACCATACCTACTGTGAAGCATGGGGGTGGAAACATCATGCTTTGGGGCTGTTTTTCTGCAAAGGGACCAGGACGACTGATCCGTGTAAAGGAACGAATGAATGGGGCCATGTATCAAGAGATTTTGAGTGAAAACCTCCTTCCATCAGCAAGGGCATTGAAGATGAAACGTGGCTGGGTCTTTCAGCATGACAATGACCCCAAACACACTGCCCGGGCAACGAAGGAGTGGCTTCGTAAGAAGCATTTCAAGGTCCTGGAGTGGCCTAGCCAGTCTCCAGATCTCAACCCCATAGAAAATCTTTGGAGGGAGTTGAAAGTCCGTGTTGCCCAACAACAGCCCCAAAACATCACTGCTCTAGAGGAGATCTGCATGGAGGAATGGGCCAAAATACCAGCAACAGTGTGTGAAAACCTTGTGAAAACTTACAGAAAACGTTTGACCTCTGTCATTGCCAACAAAGGGTATATAACAAAGTATTGAGATAAACTTTTGTTATTGACCAAATACTTATTTTCCACCATAATTTGCAAATAAATTCATAAAAAATCCTACAATGTGATTTTCTGGATTTTTTCTCTCATTTTGTCTGTCATAGTTGAAGTGTACCTATGATGAAAATTACAGGCCTCTCTCATCTATTTAAGTGGTAGAACTTGCACAATTGGTGGCTGACTAAATACTTTTTTGCCCCACTGTATGTTGCGCATGTGTCTACATGGCAGTGTGTGTGTGTGTGTGTGTGTGTGTGTGTGTGTGTGTGTGTGTGTGTGTGTGTGTGTGTGTGCCTGTCTGTCTATGCTGTGGTAGACAGACTTGAGAGCAGAGCTGCAGATGGGATGAGAGAAGCACGAGGAGCGGCCATGTGCTCTGCAGAAGCAGAGAGAGAGATGCCTTTGACAAGGGTACAGCTGCAACACAGTGTGACAGTGGCATAGCATCACAATGCTGTGTTGCAGTGGAGCTGCTGTGTAGCCACTGAAGAGCTCAACATCACTCCACTGTGACACAGCCCTGTGCAATGGCTTCATAGCACAGCTCATTGTCATAAGCACAGTGGGACAGCTAACAGCTAACTGCCATAGCTCAATGGCATAGCTCAGTGCCATGATAAATAGCGCAATGGGTTGGCTAAAGTGTCGTAGCTTGACAGCGTAAACAGCTTGTTGTCGAAGCAGACAGACGAGGTGGAACTGTGCAACCCTTTACCTATTTTAGCGGCACAACTTGACAGGGCTGCGCACCACTGCAGAAAAACCTTAGGGAACATCGATCTGCCCTTCTGCACAATGTTTTACCCAGACCAGCGGCGTTGCTGCTGCTGCTGCTTCCTCTCTCTGCGGCTTTGGGAGAAACAAAGGGAAATAAAATACAAACAGAAAGATAAACAGCAGCTTTGGGGTTGTTATTAAAAATATAGGATGGCGATCAGGTATGAAATGGAGGGCAACTAAGGTATTTGAACGTATGGATGAGGATGAGGGTTGGAGCCAAATTCCCTTACTTTAGCAGATAACTGTAGCCTCAAGGCAAGTTTTTAATTGGATTACAAATGTCCCTTATATTGAAGAAGCAAACCTAATAAGTAGTACTACATAGCAAGGTGGGCGTGGGGGACAAGGACATAGAATCCATAGATTCAGGTCAGGGCCTCTAGTTGGTTACAGAATATTGGTTGTTATTGACTAGAGTGCCAATAACGTCTGCAATGCATTACAACAGGGTTGTTATTGTCACATTTACCCCTCTCTTTGTCTCACTCTCTCTTCTCTCCATCCTCTGATGAAAAATATCAGAAGTTTAGCAACCACAGGTTCCCATGGCAACAGAGTCTTGGCAAATCAGAACCGAAGGAGACGCCAAAGGGATCTACCACTAGAGGCTTGTCCCTCCTCACTCCAAGGAAGACTCAACTATCACCACTGCTTCCGTAACACATAGAAGCTGACGTCACAATGAGAGACAGGAACATGATGGCCAGATGATGTTCCCTGTCACCATACTGCAAGTCTTACCATATGCAAGAATATATCATCTATAAAACCGAGAGCAACAACATCAGCTATAATATGACAGCAGGAGTTGGAGTGAAAAAGAGGATGATAGAAGGGATCAAACAGAAGATGGACTAAATTGAAGTCTAGATGTGAAGAGTAGCAGAAGACAGAGGAGACAAGGTTGGATGGTGGGACAGAGCGTAGAGATACACAAAGCAGCAGTCACATGACCAACAGGGTTACACTTACCCTACTGACCACTAGTGAGGTAATAGGCTTCCATCCTGTGCCATGCAATAACAAAAAAACTAAACAAATTGGCCTTTTTTCCCCCTCACACTTGCCATCTCACAATGGCACAGTGATGCGAGGCTGACACATCATGTGCAAACTGTTAATGTTACCCACTGAAGCATATTTGCATCCTATAAACTTGGACAATACAGTATAGCATTATTCATTTACCAGGAAGAAATGTAAAATGCTGTTCCATTCAAATATGATTGAATGTTTTTGGGTGATGAGCATTACACCAACCTGCTACAAGTTGAATTCCGTCAGGAGCAAGCTAACAGTAATTATATCATTCTACCATTGTGCTCCAGTACTACACATTCAGGACATGTACTTTACAATTGACACAATGGATGTTTAAAGAGAAATAGTGTTTGTTACTGTGTAAGAATGCAGTCTTACCTTGCTGCTATTGTGTCTGTGTGCAGAGATACTGTATCTCTATGCGAGTGGTGTGTGTGCGCGTGGCCGTTCAACCTGCCTGCTGTCACTGTGGAACTAGGGCATTACCTGGAGTCAGGTGTCGTTGCGCAGATGCAGTGAGGGCTTGAGTGTGTCCGTGTGTGTACCCCTTGCATGTGACCGTGTGTTTTTGTTTCCAAATGTTAAGACTGCAAGTGCACGCAGTGGCTATTTGTTGTGATTGTCGGCACATGGCATCTGCAGTATGTTTGCATGCATATAGACCTGTCTGTGGGACTGTGTGTAGACACGTTCATGTTTAAGTGGAGGTGTCTCTCTGAGTGAAGGGCGTGAGTAAGGGGTGGCCTGTCAGCCTGTGATAGGAGAGACGCTGGGTGTCCTGCTGTGTCAGTTCCTGCTGTGTCAGTTGCTGCTGTGCCAGTTGCTGCGAGCCTAAGGAGGCACAAAGTGATACTTTGTTTCCTAGCCTGATCTGCCAGTGCAGGAGGAGAACAGTGGCATTTTGTAATTTCAACTGGCTGACACACACAAAGCCGATCACTGTGAATGAACTGAACATGTGTGTGTGTAACTGTGTGTGTGCCTATTATAGTACATGTGATACAGTGGGTCTCGTGTTGTAGCAGTATCTCAGAGCACTTCCCTAATGTCAGGAGACCCATCTTGCAGTCTTGAGGAATGCAGTCTTTGTGGACTCCTTCATAGAGTAGTCTGGTGGAATCATGATGTTGTCAGAGGGTTCTAACAGTCACAAGATCAATTGTATAGGATTATAAAAATCTGAGAGGGTTAGAAACCATTAGGTCTAAAGAGATATCATTGGATGATCATAAAATTATGAGGCTTTATTGGACTAAAATCCCAATGTTATATTAGGGTAAAGCTATACAAGTTTTATTGAGAAATACATTGTATTGTAATCTGAGATCATGTACAGTAATCGCATCAGATAAAAAAATTATTGTATTTGGCTAGCAGACGACTAGCCATCACTATTTCAAAGTTAGAAGGGTCTTCTCCAGCAGCATAATGGGGTGTCGCGTTACAGCCTAATAGGCCTGTATGAGTCACCTATAAAGCCCCTCAGAGCATTGGCAGTATTATCACACGGCAGTCTCATAAGGATATGGTAATGATGGGGCTTTACCAGCCTGGAGGCTGGCTTCATTACAGCAGTATAACACATCAAAGACTCACTGCTCTCTGACTGGCTTTATTAATAGAAACTCCCACAAAACACACACACACACACACACACACACACACACACACACACAGGGGAAATGTGAGGAGAAATAAGTCTAAATCATTTAACATTATACGAGCAGGGAGATTTATCAACAGCCTGCAGCGATGACTCTCAGTCATACAGTAGCAGCCATTGCTCGTATATCGTAAAATGTGGCTTTTAATTTGAATGCAAATGTGTATTGATCGGAATGAAATTCCTCCAGTATGACTGGGCTGTTAGATGGTGCTTTATGAAAAACTGGTCCAATTCTTATTCAGGAATGTCATGTCCTGATGGATTGAACTATGTGGTGCTACAGGAATTGTGCAGTGTTTGAATAGTGTGATTGGATCGGATGCTGTGGTAAGAGGCTCATGGATAAAATTGTGAAAATGGAATAAAATCTATTACAGGAATGGCTCAGATCCATTTATGGAAGAGGAAGCCAGTACTGAATGCAGACAAAAACAACCCTTCATAGAGTAGTTTGTTGACAACGCTGGGAAAACAGGATGCATATCAATTCATTCCATTCATTCATTCCTAAAATTCCCTCAAGGATGCTTTCTCTCACTGCTATTTTAGCTTGAACCAAATCTGTGAAAATGCACTATCATACTGTATTTACAGGCCAGAGGGTCAAATTACAATTTGGACAGACCTGGGAAGGAATCAAGTGATTCAAGTGATTAAACATCACCGATTACACTGTGTGACACAGAGACATGTCCTCATCCTCCCAAAAAGATGCTGTTTGAGCACATTTCCATTTGTAATTTCTTAAAGTATGTCAACAATACTTGTTGTTACATGTAATCTCTCTCCCCATAGATTACAGGGAGTACACACTGTTTATATGGCAAAGCCAAATGTATAAACAAACAACATACCAATACGGTATGGTTTTGACAACGGATTTGATTTCTGTCTATAGCAAGAGACGACTTGACTAAGCTACTGTATCTGAGAAACCACAAAAACTTGTCAAAAGCGGAGGACCTTACACCGTGGCAAGGTACCAAATACCAATGCAGTATTTTATGTTCTTTCTAAAAAATAAAAAATGTATCCCCTGCCCCATGAATTATTGACAGTGAAAGTGACGCTTTGGGAAATTGTTTCTCTAGTTCCCACTGCAAAGGGTACAGTACAGACTACAGGGCTACAAAATGCAGCAACTCATTTTGATGACTCCAAACATTCAGTGCTACAGTAGGGGGGGAGCATCCATCTGTCTATGTGCCCACTTATCACCTACCCAACCATATACATCCATAGACTTTGAGCAGGGATATAATTATTTTTGCCAAACCACTTTGGTCTCATTTAAGACATGGAAGTAGGCACTCAGAGCTCATTTAGGGTTATATGTATGAGCTATGAGATATGTATCCCTCTCAGAGGTCTATTGTCAACAATGCTCCCCATCTGGGAGACAAACAAGGCTGGGCAGTTTTAAAAAAACGTCTACACATCAAGGCATGGGGCTTTACTGGATCTTCTTATTGCTCATTCTGCAATGAGTAAGCTAATGAGATACTCGAAAGAAGCCAACCATACCTGATATGTAGACAACGCAGCATCAGCCAACTGTATCTTTACTAGAGATAATAAACCTGAATGTCAATTTCTGGCTAAATTCATGGACTAAAATCGAAGGAAAATTGCAATACATAACGGTAAATGCTGCATTGAAGAACGAGGCCAAAATCTTTGACTGAAACACCACAGACCCGTTGTTACAACGTTTGAGACAATGATTTCTGTTTTATACATTCCATCTAATATATGGGGATAAGGATCGAAACAATAGTGCGTGAAATGCATAATGGCATCTCTCGGGTCCATGGCAAAATAAGATATGTCACAGGTAGGCCCTACGTCATGGAAGTGATGCAGGGATGGACCCAAGAGACCGTGGGGGTTCGGCAACATAGTAAAGATGTTCACTATAACAGAGGCGCTGCATTCTTGGTTATATATATACATTGCTATAAGAAGGCGCATGTAAGCATGATATGGACACAAAGCATCTATCTTTTATGTAATATGTTATCACAAATATGCCTACTGTATATTGAGACAGTAGCCAACAAACGAAAGCTGTAGGATGAACATCCAATTGATGCAATCATCGAAAATATGATAATGAAAATGAAACATAGCCAATTATCGGCGCAATTCGAGCCATGCCAAATATGTTCACGCATTTATAATTAAATAAAACAACATTGTCCATTTCCAGCGCACAAACACATCTGTAAAGGATGGAGCAATCGTCAGCAGGTCAATGAAAACGAGAGGCTGTGACAAGGTCAGCAGCCTATTGAAAATAAAGACACCATTTATGACAGAAAATATGCCAGAATAAAGAACAAGCTCCACCACCTTATAAGTGATCTCGTTTCCCCCGCAAATCGGCCTTGAAGTAGCCGGCGGCGCCTTGTATCTCCAATCTAACAGCTCATCGACCCTCTTTGTGTTGCTGATGCTGCGGGTGCTCGCGACAGACAAGCACGCATGGCCAAGCGTACAGACTGCTCTGGTGAGAAAAAGAGTCCCGCACAGTTGCACGCACGTGAGGGTGTGGCTGGCGGAGGCTGCGCTTGGCACAAAAATCACCCAACGTCCACAAGCGATCTCCTTCCTCAAGGCTACGATGCCACTCTCCTGTTTGTTACAAATCGTTGCCTAGCCTAGGCCTATATAGTATATGTTCACACAATAGCTTTGGCTATTGATCTAGTATAAATAATGTCTGGAAAGGCATAGTATATGTCTTTGATTTGATTCGGAGTGGAGGTGCTTGTTTGTCATTGACAGTCTTCACGGTCTGTCACAATGAAGTGGCCTATCACATTCGGTCTGAAAATGATTACTATATTAGTATAGAAAATCTCACTTCAATTAGTCGCAGTGCAATGGATCTCAAATATTGGGCTAAAATTTGATGTGACGAATATGCGCTCTCTCTGTATTTATATATGGAGGACATACGTGACACCGTTATTGTTCGTTGGCTGTGGGGCAAGACTGGCATGACTGACTTCTTTGTGCATCTCGAGCCAGCCCTTGCAAAATGACCAATGAGTGGGTGCTTCCACAATTCACGAAGCATAAAGGCCTCCATAGTTGGAGACGATTCCAATGATTTAGCACCACCCTAAAAAAATAGGCCTAAAATAATACAAAAAGGTTACTTCTTTATCAGATCAATGTGCAAAACTGCTGTTGGAAAGACAGACATTCATAATGCAGTCATAAACTGAAAACTAGTTACAACTGTAGGTAGGCTGGGCTTCCAGTAGGAGTCGGCATAGGATTCGTAAAGTCCTTCCCTGCTCCCTCCCAAACCCAGCGGGACAAAATATACTCCACAACTACAGTTCCCACAATCCCCACTGACGCTTTCTTCTTTTTACAGGAACAGGAGTATTTTTGGTAGTAGCAGCCTACTTACTGAGAATACGATATTATGTGTACGTGGTAGTTTACACACTTTTTTCTCCTCATAAAAACAATATATCACATATCCAACGGACATCATTCAGAGATCGATGATGCCTCCGCGAAACCAAGATTTCGGACTGAAAAAGGCTGGAGGGGCCAGGAGCGGGTCCGTGATAAACTTCAGAAAAACTGTGAATTCCGGCTCTTTACGCCGCAGCTCTGCTGTCTTGCCATCGGTGCTGACGTTCGCTGTGATCGTGGCGTCCGGGGGCCTTCTGCTCATGATAGAGAAAGGAATGCTGAATAGTATGGAGACACCACCACCTCTGGGATACAGCAAGAGGTCAGGCTACCTCAGACAAGCCCGAAATCTCGATCCAGCTGCGGACGCAGAATCCCAGGTAAATTGAAGCCACGGTGTGTAGATTCCCAGTAGCCCACCTCTCGATTTGGCTGGACATGTTTTGGAAGAATATGACTTTAAAATACATTAGGCCGACAAATGTAATGATAACCAAATAACTAAAGGACTTATTACTCCATTAATGTTTTTGTCACAGGACACATTGTGTAAACAAATAATGTAGGCTATAACTTCAAAGTAATTTTATTTATATAAAAGTACATGATGCCATCTCGTGATGAAATGTTAGGCCTTGCTTGAGCACTACAGATATTTAATAGAAATCAAGTGCCGTTTGCCCATGAACATTTCATGGGAAGCATTTGCTACATAATTTCCATTATTAGTGGTCTACTCTGATGGAATGCATATCATAACATGTTGTGTAGGTATTAGATTGACACGAGTGATATTGTACTATTATCTTAAATGTCTTACATGAACTCAGCAAACAAAAAGAAACATCCTCTCACTGTCAACTGCGTATATTTTCAGCAAACTTAATGTGTAAATATTTGTATGAACATAACAAGATTCAACAACTGAGACAAACTGAACAAGTTTCACAGACATGTGACTAACAGAAGTTTAATAATGTGTCCCTGAACAAAGGGGGAGGGGGGCAAAAGTAACAGTCAATATCTGGTGTGGCCACCAGCTGCATTAAGTACGGCAGTGTATCTCCTCCTCATGGACTGCACCAAATTTGCCAGCCAGTTCTTGCTGTGAGATGTTACCCCACTCTTCCACCAAGGCACCTGCAAGTTCCCGGATATTTCTGGGGGAGAATGGCCCTAGCCCTCAGCCTCCGATCCAACAGGTCCCAGACGTGTTCAATGGGATTGAGATCCGGGCTCTTTGCTGGCCATGGCAGAACACTGACATTCCGGTCTTGCAGGAAATCATGCACAGAATGAGCAGTATGGCTGGTGGCATTCTCATGCTGGAGGGTCATGTCAGGATGAGCCTGCAGGATGGGTACCACATGAGGAAGATGTCTTCCCTGTAACACATAGCGTTGAGATTGCCTGTGTAACGGATGTGAAATGGCTAGCTTAGTTAGCGGTGGTACGCGCTAAATAGCGTTTCAATCGGTGACGTCACTTGCTCTCAGACCTTGAAGTAGTAGTTCCCCTTGCCCTGCAAGGGCCGCGGCTTTTGTGGAGCGATGGGTAACGATGCTTCGTGGGTGACTGTTGTTGATGTGTGCAGAGGGGCCCTGGTTCGCGCCCGGGGACGGTCTAAAGTTATACTGTTACACCTGCAATGACAACAAGCTCAGTCCGATGATGCTGTGACACACCGCCCCAGACCATGATGGACCCTCCACCCCCAAATCGATCCCGCTCCAGAATACAGGCCTCGGTGTCACGCTCATTCCTTCGACGATAAACGTGAATCCGACCATCACCCCTGGTGAGACAAAACCGCGACTCGTCAGAGAAGCGCACTTTTTGCCAGTCCTGTCTGGTCCAGCGATGGTGTGTTTGTGCCCATAGGCGACGTTGTTGCCGGTGATGTCTGGTGAGGACCTTACAACAGGCCTATAAGCCCTCAGTCCAGCCTCTCTCAGCCTATTGTGGACAGTCTGAGCACTGATGTAGGGATTGTGCGTTCCTGGTGTAACTCAGGCAGTTGCTGTTGCCATTCTGTACCTGTCCCACAGGTGTGATGTTTGGATGTACCGATCCTGTGCAGGTGTTGTCACACTTGGTCTGCCACTGCGAGGACGCTCAGCTGTCCGTCCTGTCTTAGGCGTCTCACAGTACAAACATTGCAATTTATTGGCCTGGCCACATCTGCTGGCCTCATGCCTCCTTTACGTTCATACAGATGAGCAGGGACCCTGGGCATCTTTCTTTTGGCGTTTTTCCAGAGTCAGTAGAAAGGCATCTTTTAGTGTCCTAAGTTTTTGTAACTGTGCCCTTAATTGCCAACCGTCTGTAAGCTGTTAGTGTCTTAACGACCGTTCCACAGGTGCATGTTATTGAATTGTTTATGGTTCATTGAACAAGCATGGGAAACAGTGTTTAAACCCTTTACAATGAAGATCTGTGAAGTTATTTGGATTTTTACGAATTATCTTTGAAAGACAGGGTCCTGAAAAAGGGATGTTTCTTTTTAGTTTAGTTTTAAATTTCTTTTACATCTCCCCCAAACCCCATTCAGATTCTCCAGGAGATCCGTAACCGCACCATCCGGACCATGTGTGGTCAGAAGAACATGCCTCACAGTGTGTGGTCCCTGAGCCCCCTGCAGAGGAAAACCCTGCTGCAGCACATCCTGGTGAACGACGAGCACCGCTTCCTCTACTGCTACGTCCCCAAGGTGGCCTGCTCCAACTGGAAGAGGGTTCTGAAGGTCCTGAGTGGGGCTCTAGAGAACGTGGACGTCAACATCAAGATGAACCACAAGAGTGACCTGCTCTTCCTGTCCTCCCTGAAGCCTGAGGAGATCCGCTATAGGCTGAAACACTACTTCAAGTTCATGTTTGTCAGGGAACCTATGGAGCGCCTTCTCTCTGCTTACAGGAACAAGTTCGGGGAGATCAAGGCCTACCAGGAGAAGTACGGTGCCGAGATCATCAGGCGCTACAGAAAGGGCCATGCCAAGGATACAGCAGTGGCTGGGGATGATGTGACTTTTGCTGAGTTTGTGCGCTACCTGCTGGATGAGGATGTGGACCGCATGAATGAGCACTGGATGCCCATCTACAACCTGTGTCAGCCATGTGCCGTGTCCTATGACTTCATTGGCTCCTATGAGCATCTGGAGAGTGATGCGGACTATGTGCTACAGCGTATTAGTGCACCTCCACACGTCCACTTCCCTGAGCGACAGACATGGTACAAGCCTGTCACCAAGGAGACGCTGCACTATTACCTATGCAGTATGCCTCAGAAGCTTCTCAGGGAACTCCTGCCCAAGTATATTCTAGACTTTTCCCTGTTTACTTACCCCTTCCCCAACACAACCACCGAGTACTGCAGACATTAACTGCAAGATGGTATTTTATACTTGGAAATATTATTTTTCTACAGCATCTTGTTACACATTTGCCATGTCTTTAAAAAAAATATATATTCTGAGGGAACAAGCAGTATTTTGATATGTTACTTTTTACATTAGATGTTACAGCATTGGGAAATATGAATTGTGTGTTTGAGTATATGCATAAAACCACTAAACTCGAAATGAATTGTATTTTTAGAAGGAAAGAGGATGTTACTGAATCAAATCAATTAAGAAATTAAACGTATTGTCCAATTGCTCTAATTACTGTGCACTCCATCTGGGCTTCAACCAAACAATGACCCAACAAAGTATTAAAGCCCCAATAACACATTTGTATTTTGTAAATACATTTTCCTCTACACTTTTATGGAAATCTCTTATGGGTCATTTAAAGGCTGTTGTGTTGTCTCTGATGTTAGGTACAGACGAGTGCAGTGAATTTGTTTGTACAAAACTTTATTTGAAGGAATAAGTTATTAATTTAGGCATAATGGGAATAATATGTAACATTAAACATGTAAAAATACCACAGAACACAAAGCTGAACTAATGACCTATTCTCCTATCAGTGGGCTAATAACCAAGTCCAGTTTCTTATAAATACATTTTGTAAAAGTATCTCAGTCCAATCACCTATGGATCTCCCAAGTATAAGCAGAAAATGTACAGTACCTCCAAGGTACACTTCAATTTGACAATACTATTAGTAGCTCAATTAGTCTATTTTTTTCCATGGAGAAACATAATATAGACAATCAAATTCTTCAAACAATTGGCACTGGAATTATCTTTGGTGAGAGGACGGCATGATTTCAACTTTGATCCAAGTTATTGCATCCTTCATAGAGAAGGACGGTGGCATTTTA